>NW_026555343.1:43867648-44025251 GCF_029017545.1 Prosopis cineraria | reverse complement strand
CGTGTCATACCATGGAGTAGCATGATACTTTTTTCTGCTGCGTAGGGATTTTTTTTTTTTTTAGGTGGATGCATGGATTTTGCTCGAGTAGGTCAGCGTTGGGGTAGAACAATGAATGTTGTGTTAACAGTTTTTCTCTCTTATGGGGAAGCAGAGTGGGGGATTTTGGTTATGTATGTAGTTTTTTGACCATGACTTAAAACCAAAATGAAAGATGGAATGTCATTTTTTTTAATCTGTGCATTTCTAAACAGGGTTCTACATGCATAGATGACGCCCAACCTGACCCAACTAATACGTGGTGGGTTCTAGAACCATGTTCTATGTTATATGGGATTCAGAGGGAACAGAAAAAATTTCTTATGTGTGTTTAGTATGGTTTCTTGCTCTAAACAAACAGCAGAACATGTTCAGTATGCAGCATCTTGCCCATTGTGACATGTTAATTGCTAAATTCGCTGATTTGTAAAGTTATATTTATGCTGTATCTATATGGCATATTCTGATATGAAGAAGAAAACAATGAAACATGTTTCAGAAATCCTCTGATGACAGCAATGAAGGAATTCCTAACAGTCTTATAAGCCAGAAGACCCCCCCCCCGGGGGAAAAATTTTTCCAAAAAAAACCTTTTCCGTAGTCATGGGCCTGTTTGGCCATTCTACAAAGTTTCTGCTTCTTTGGATATTACCATTGCAAAAAATGTTGAAAGTTTAGTTTTTTGGTCAAAATTTTTCAACGAGTGCTTTGAGAAACTTTGATGTGTTATGATAATATTTATGTATTTATATTTTTATTTGTATTCTGTCTAAAAGATATTAATTTATAGTTTTCAATTGTGTTTACATGAGAAGCTTCTAGTCCCCGGTTTAGTAACATCGCTTGTCTGCTCTCTTTTGTGATTTTATATATATGCTTCATTCTTTGAAACACTGTTGATCTTTTTTCTTTTTTGTGTCTAAAATATTTCCACAATGTATCTGTTCAACATGCGTATCTTTCTTTACAATCTGATACACTACCTCCATCCTCAATATGATATTCAGTTCCTATCTTATCATAAGTTTCAAAACTCTGCTTTACTCTGACGTGTGTCTCAAGTAACTATTGTACTTGTAATTTAAGCTGTGATTCTCATATGATGTTTGAGAAAATTAGTATCCAATGGTAGGAATTTAAACAGATGAATGGATATTCCGGCACTGCTGGCCTTTTCATAAGGGTTATGCATAACCTAGCAATCCATTCAAACTTGACTGAATGAGAGGGTTTATGTCCTCATGCAGATGAGAGTTGTGTTCAGGTAATTGGGCCTACATTCTGGAACTGGACTTTCTTGATCTTGATAAGTTAAATTTTATGCAACCTGACTAGCCCTATCTTGTCTGCCCCTTGGACCCTGTGCATGGTGGGAGCTTGGTGCACCAGGCTGTCCTGCCTATTGGTCAGTTGGGTTAAATTTTGTGTCAAACCCGGCCAACATTTACCATTTGTGTGTTTTGTTGTTTGTTATGGCATCAAACCATATCGATCAAAACTAAAATTGTATTAAGCTATGCTTATATGCTTTTATCAGCCTAATTGAAAATCAGTCTGAATTCTGAGTTTTTTGACTTCAACAGGCGGCACCACCTCCAGTTCCTGGTCCTCCACAAACTTCGCCAATGTTTGGGATGCCACCTCCATTGCCAAATCAATCTATGACAACTACCATATCACCTGCGTTGGTCAAACAGGAGCCCCTGTGGCAGGTCCATCAAAAATTGATCCCAATCAAATTCCGAGGCCCACTCCAAGTTCCTCAGTGATATTGCATGAAACTCATCAAGGCAACCAGGCAACCATTCCTCCGGTATTCATAAAATTCTTTTTAAATGGCTTGCTTCTAACTTTACCTGCATTTTTTTTGTCTTTGCTTTTCTTACTTTTTAACCTTTCCTCTCATACCATCATGGGTCCCTAATTTCCTTTTTTATTTTTGTAATATATGTTTTCACAATCAGTGTAATCTGAAAAGTGATCAGTGATGTATGTTGTATTAGTCTCCCAATGCTGCATGTTCTTACGGTTACTTTTCCTAATCTGGTCCAGCCTGCTACAAGTGATTACATTGTAAGAGATACAGGGAATTGCAGTCCCCGTTACATGAGGTGCACAATCAATCAGGTAAGGTTTAAAGTAAAAAATACTAAATTTTAGTTTTAAACCTGTTTTTTTTCCATGAGAAATGCTAGGATCTTCAAGCCCAAGTCTCTTGCCTTTGCCTCTGTTTTAGATGTTGGTTATGGTATCTTTGTGATGCTTGGCTAATGATTACTTTGTGGATACTGGATGGCATGGTTACAATCTTGTTATTATGCTTTGCGTAGTTTTATTTTATTATTATTATTTTTTTCTTGACACTGTGTCTTTTCCTGGTATTGTATTATTGTCTCTTTCTGATGTTTTCTTCCTTTATCCAAAATGTTTTAGCTTTACAATAGTATTCATGGTGTTGGTTCTCAGAGTTCTGAAACTGTTTGAATTTTTATTTTGCCCTATTGAAATGCTTTCCTTTCCTTTGTTCTCTTTGGTGAATGTAACAGATTCCTTTCACTGCTGACCTTTTGGCAACATCAGGAATGCAATTGGCGTTGTTAGTCCAACCTTTGGCCCTTCCTCACTCCTCTGAGGAACCCATCCAAGTAGAGCCTTATGTTTCCTGCATTTGAAGTTTTTCGTCAGTTATAATTATTAAATTTAATTAAAATAAAAAATTAGTAGTTTTTTCTGTCTCATCATATTTTAATTCAAGAGCAAGACATTTTGCTATGTTTTTGGAATGTTGAGTTTAAGTTTCGTTGTTTGATTCTAGTGATTTCTCAGATTACATTTTATTATCAAATATCAAATTTTTGGAGTATAGATCCTGTAGTTTGTGTGGATACTTTCCACAGTGCATTGTCATCTTGACAAAGTAAATAAATTGTTGGGCGATTGTTGTAATTATATCATATGTTCGATGGTCTGCTATTTGTTTAATGACATCTCTGCTTGAGCTTCTACCTAGGTATTCTTTCTATTGATTGAGAAAAGTGCATCAACTAGCCCCTCTTGAACTTTTTGTTCAAATTGTAGCTGCCTTTGCTTCCTCCTATTTGACAGTATGCACTTATCTCTTGTTTGATGTACAGAACTACTAGGCATGATAATTGAAAAGGAACAGAGATGTAAATGGAATATAACAATTATGTTTAGTATGATATCGAAAGGAATGAGAATGCATTGTAGCTGTATTTTGGTTGGGTTAAAATAATGCAAGAATGAAAAAGAATGATGAAGGAATGACTCTAATGTCTTTACTTAAAAATAATGGTGGTTTGGAGCAAATAATGATAATCATGGTGTCAGCTGTATGAAGTTAGTTGTGGAATTAGTTAAGTCTGTTGGTAACAGGCTTATTGTTGTGAGGATTAGTTAATTAGGTTGGTTTATTTCCAACATTTTCTCTTTCTTGAGGAATTAGTGTAAATCTAGATAAATACATCTGCTATCTTATTACCTCATGGTCGTATAGGTTGTGGACTTTGGGGAGAGTGGTCCTGTCCGCTGCTCGCGTTGCAAGGCCTACGTAAATCCTTTCATGAAATTTGTTGATCAAGGAAGGCGTTTCATCTGCAACTTGTGCGGTGAGTAGAATTTGTATTTGATATTATATTACTCATCTTATTGAGTAGTTCCTTTTCTTGTGTGCCATGTTTGGTTGATGGAAAGTTCACTAAGGAGAAAGGAAAGGAGGAATCCTACCACAGCATGTGTGGTTGAAGGTAAAGGGCTAGCATTCCATTCCCATGGGAATGGAGATTCCAAGACTAGCATTAAGGATTCCATTACATGGTCAATGGAATAGTTTACTATTTAATGGATTCTGACAAGACAAAAAAGCTTGTCCCCTCAAAATTACATTAGCTTCCACCAGTGTAATTTGCGTAGCATACTTGTGCACTAGGCGTTTGCATTCACATTTATATTATACAAAAGATATTGTATTGTGAAAAATATGATCTATATTAGATTTTGAAATGAATCATATCAAAAACATGTTTATTATAGCAGCAACAAGCATTATCCTACTATATGGGGTTGGTTACATGGATTATATGATGTCATTTATCTCTATCATTTATTAAGTTTTTAGAAATATTGTTAATTAAGAGGTTTTGATCAACAATTTTTAAAAGTGTTCTCTTTGATCTTTCTCTACCCTTTTTGATAGGGTTCAAAGTTATCTGTTCCACTCTCCTCACAGGTGTCTTTTGTGGTCTTCTTTGTACATGTCTAAGTCACATCAAACAATTTTTTACCATCTTTCCATTAATAGATGCGACGCCCACTTTTTCTTGTATATGCTCATTTTTTATTTTTTTTTACGTGTACATCTGCACATTCATCTCAGTATTTTCATCTCTGCTACTTCAACTTTCTGCTTTTGTTGTCTCGTTAAAGCCCAACATTCACTATCATATAATATTGTTAGTCTTATAGCAGTTCGATAAAGTTTATTAAGTACTTTATGATCGCAAATAAATCTTTTAGCTTTTATTCAATTAAAACACTCAGCTTGTATTTTATGTGCAATATCTCCATCAATTTTCCCATTTTGTTGAATAATTGCTCTTAAATATCTAAACTTTTTCACTTGAGGTATGATCAAATCACTCAATTTCATTTCCAAATTACTACTCACTAATCTTTTATCAAAATTACCATGTAGATATTTCGTTTTATTCTTACTCAAGTAAAAACCTTTTGACTCTAATGTCCTTCTTCATAACTCAAGTTTACAGTTAATCTCTACTCTTATCTCTGCAATAAGAATTATATTTCTGTGAAAAACATATATTTAGGGATTTCCTCTTCAATATGCTTAGTTAAAACATCAAAAATAGGCCAAACAAATAATGACTTAAAGATGATTCTTGATACAGCCTAATTTTTATAGGAAAGTATTTTGTTTTGCCATTAGACGTTCTTTAATAGTTGTTGCCTCTTCATATATGTCTTGAATAGCTGAATATAGGCAACTCGAAACCCTTCTTTTCCAATGCTTTTTAAAATACTTTTCTCAGTACACTATCATAAGCCTTTTGTGTTAGGCCCTCAATAGTTAATGTAAAACTTTATTGAATCTTACATGGATATAGACAATCAAAAATATGTTTCCTGTTTTTATTAAATTAATCTTTAATTGATGTGAAAATGATTTTTAAAAATTCAAAATTGTAACATGTTAATATATTTTGTGTAATAATGGCATTATTGTCCGACAAAAACGATTGTCCATTCCTTTCTAGGACATATTAAACATAAGTATCTCATTTCATCAATCCTTTGTGCCATTCCCATTCTAATTCCTATTTCCCATCCCCATTCTTATTTCTAGAAAAATTTTACGCTAACCAAACAATCCCTTTGAGTCAGAAAGGGGACTTCGGAAAGGAATTACCAGTTTGCTCTGATTTACAGGGAGAATTTGCTAGCAGGCTGGTTGAGTATTGTGAGTTGTATGTATTTATTTATTGTGTTTTATGCATTGCTTGATGGTAAGTTTCAATGTTTAACTGTGATCTCAAGTTGTGTATCACTTAATTTATAGGTTGGTGAAGACATTTTTATGGCACAAGTAAACTGTCTTAACTTTTTGTGACTGGTGTATTTACAAGTGATCCTTATAATTTTGATAGCTCATGGTTTTTGTTTTATAGGATCTTTCTATATTCATCTTTGATACGTGGTCAACCTGTGGATCTGACTTATAATCTGCTTTACAGGATTTACTGATGAAACTCCACGTGACTACCATTGCAATCTAGGTCCAGATGGTCGGCGCAGGGATGCTGATGAAAGGCCTGAATTGTGTAGAGGAACAGTTGAATTTGTTGCTACGAAGGAGTTCATGGTTTGTATAGTTGAAATGCAGTCTTACAAATATTCTTTGAAGAGTTTATTGTTTTTATAAGTTCTTTTAGCCTCATTTATATTGGTTGTTTATCTTTAGATATTGAGTTGTAGAAGACGTTGATAGCAAGTATAGCACATTTTATTCATTGTCATTTTAGAGAACTGAATGTCACTTAACAGTCCTCTATCAAGTGAACGAAGACATTGAGGGTTGGAGTTAGCAATTTGAACAAAAATGAGAGGATGATTTACTGATATTTACAGAAGAGTTTTATATATAGGGGAGAGGATAGCAACATTTTTGCTTCTCAATCCCATTGATTAAGCTGTAATAAATGAGGGAATGTTGCAGAATATTTACAAACCTATAAAAGGAAATAGAACAAAATGTAATAAAGCGATAATAAAGCCAGTCTACGGAATATTATTCTGCCAACACTCCCCCTCAAGCTGGAGTAGACAATAATCATTCCTGGCTTGTTGCTTAGTCCCTCAAACCTGATTCTTGAGGGATTTAGTGGGCAAATATGCAACTTTTTTGTTTGTTGACACGTGATGGATCTAATAGGCCAGCTTCATCTTTTTCTTTTATAAAGTGATAATCAATTGCACATGTTTAGTTCTGTCATGGTGAATAGGGTTATTAGCAATTTCTATGATAGCCATGTTGTCACATAAGACCTTCATTTGTGGCTCCACTTTAATTTTCAGTTCTGCCAATACCCTTCTTATCCACATTCCTATGCAAATCCCAAGAGCTAAAGCTTGATACTCAGCTTCTGCACTGCTCCCAACTACTCAGCTTTCTTCTCACTCTGCCAAGTAACCAGATTTCCACACACAAATACACAACACCTTGTGGTTGATCTTCTATCTGTTACAAAGCCAGCCCAATCTGCATCGGTGAAGACTTCTACCTTTCTTGCTGTGCTTTTCTTAAAACACAATCCCTTCCTAGGTGTCATTTATTGATACT
This sequence comes from Prosopis cineraria, assembly GCF_029017545.1. NCBI lineage: Eukaryota > Viridiplantae > Streptophyta > Magnoliopsida > Fabales > Fabaceae > Prosopis > Prosopis cineraria. Next base: position 44,018,335 of record NW_026555343.1, on the reverse strand, counting down.
TAAGTATTCTAACTACTGCTTTCATGCTGCTCTCGGGCATTTGCATAAATTGACTTACCACACTAACGGGAAAGCTTATATTAGGCCTTGTGTGTGAGAGGTATATATGTTTTCTGATATAGTAGAAGGAGATGAAGAGAGAAGAAACAATGTAGAAAAGGAGGGAAAATAGAAGATGAGAGACACGTGAGAGAGAGAGAGAGAGAGTATAGAGAAACTGAACAATATTTCTAGGTTTTCAATCAAGCATAGTATTTGACTTATACTAGATCTTGTATAGACCCTTAATAGAAAATCCTAACAACTAATTACATAACTGTCTAAAACTTTGTTCTTTATTTATTTACTCTTTACATATTAATACCCTCCCCTCAAATAAACCCTTGACCTCAAGGATGCAGCAATCTGAACCCTTCAATGAAAACAACAGCAACAACAAGCCTTTATCTCATTAGGTGGGGTCGGCTGCATGAATTGCAAGATGCCATTGTGCTCTATCGTTTACCAAGCTTTTAAAAATATTATTAATTAAGAGATCGCGTTCAACAACTTTCAAAAGTGTTCTTTTAAACCTTCCTCTACTCTCTTGACAGGGTTCAAAGTTATATGTTCCACTCTTCTTATTGGTGCCTTTGGCGGTTTTTTTGTATATGTCCAAATCATCTCAAATGATTTTCTACCATTTTTTTCTCAATAGGTGTTACCGTCATTGTTTTGCGTACGTGCTCATTTCGAATTTTATCTTTATGTGTATGTCCGCACATCCATCGTAACATTCTCATCTCTGCTACTCCAACTTTATGTTCTTACTGTCCTATTAAAACCTAGCATTTATTACTATATAACATAGCTGGTTTGATAATAGTATGATAAAACTTTCCTTTAAGTTTATTAAGCACCTTATGGTCGCAAATAATTCTTTTAGCTTTTCTCCAATTAAACCACCCAGCTTGAATTCCATGGGAAATATCCTCATTGATTTTGCCATCATTTTGAATGATGGTTCCCAAATATCTAAAGCAGATTATGAGTCAGATTGAAGTTCAATAAGTTGGATATGCATCTGCTGATTCAATGAACATCTATGGCCTTTAAAGAAGGGCTTGTGGCAATAAAAAGACAGATTCTTTGACCTAAGATTATCAACTACTTATGGGTTTAGTATTTTTGTAACCTTTGTGTTTGTTGATGAAGAAAGAGCTGCTGAAGACGAAGGAACAAAGAAGATGGAACCTCTTTTCAAAGAAATAGAGTGGGACTCATGAGAAAAGACATTTTTACCCTTAATGAAATTGGACTCACTTTCTCCAACTACCACTTTTGCACCCTTCCACCTCTCAGACGATTGTAAGACGCATGGAGGAGGACCCAACAAACTTGCCCAAAACAATCCATCTCTCCTAGTTTCATTGACACCTTTGTACTCATTGGAAGCATTTGTCAAATGGATCTCCTACAACCTAGCAAGAAAGCATTTTTAATAGCAAGCTGGTGTAATGGCCAATCAAAGTTTGTTGAAAGTGAGAGAAGGATTTTAACGGTATTAAACTTGGCTACAGGAACAAATGTTTGTGTTTGTGTAAATCCTTTGTCTACCATTAGGATTATATTTTATGGTGAATACCCACTTACAGCCTACTTTTGACTCTCCTTGAGGTAGGCTAGTCACCTCCCAGGTCTGATTCTTTTCTAAAGCTCTCAACTCTTCTTATGTGGCTTCTCTCCACTTTGGTTCCTTTATGGCTTTATAGAAGCATTCAGGTAGTTTTTCAGCCTCCAATTTTGTAGTGAATACCAATAAGGACTGCTTCCCCTAAAAATGATTCGGAACATTAGAAGTGAGCATGATAGATTGGGCAACCTCTAGTAAATGCCTATTTTTTCTTTCAGAAATACCATTCTATTGATGTATATTAACACATGATCTTTGATGAAGAATGCCATGACTGAGAAGAAAATGGCTTAGATCATATAGAGTTTTAGACGATGTTGATTGCATATTTCAGCATCTGGAGCCACTTCATTATTCTTCTCTGTATCACCTTCATCTTGATCTCCATTTCAGGTCCAATAGCTTCAGGCCTATTAACATCCAAGTTCAAGGAAACATTTATAGTAATACTGTAGGAAAGCAATTATGACTGTTTGTATACAAGGGCATTAAATTTCTGGTGCAATTACTGTTTTAACAGCCTGCAATGGGGATTTATTAATTATGTCAAACAATAACATTGAATGTCTCTAATGATGCAATTAGCTTTCTGGGGCGTTTTTGGTTCATTCTGTGTTCGTATTTTTCTGTTTGAGGATTTTTTATTCTCAATAATTTGTACGATCTTTTTTTTTAATACAATTTCTTAGAAATTGCTAGGAATATAGAGTTTCTTATCTTGTGGAAGATTAGGTAAAATTGACCTCTAGTTAATAGATTTTGTTGATAAATTATAATTTGTATTTCTGCTAATGGGTTTGCTGTGAAATTTAGTATCTCGCAATTGACGAGACTAAGAAATGTACTTTTGTTTTACTTTTATGGGGTTTGTGATGAAATTAAGTTGAACTCGCAGCAGTACAAGGAGGAATCACAATAAAAGCTTGTTGGTTAGACCACATTTGAATTTGTGTAGGACAATAAGAAAATTATGATCTGGCTTTTGTTTGTGGATATATGGCGATTAATGGGTGGGTTGAAGGTTCCTCAGAGAACAGGCTGGGAAAGAGTGGTTCACATTCAACAGAATGGGTTTAAGAGCCACATCGATGGCTGTTTGGGGTGCTGTGGACTCCTCCAAACTTAAGAATTTAGCAGCCCTTTTATGAGATTACAGTTTCAAAAACATCTAGAAATTGTGTTGGGATGTGCGATTTTATTCTTTTTTTCCCCTTATCTATAATCCAAATGCGTTGTAAAAACTGGAAAACAAAAAAATTTTTAAGGCCTAGAGATGGATGCTACTCTGTTACGAATAGTATTTGAGTACTATTCATTCTATTCTCCTCTGTTCCTCTCCTACCAACCCCTATCTCTCTCTTTATTCCTCTCTCTCTTTTTCTATCTACAACACAAACTGTCTAACCAAATTATTTAATATATTATTTACGTAACAGTTTGTTTCATGTTTTTGAAAGTAGTTTAATGATTTAATTCGGAATTTTGCTTTTTATGGGCACTTTCTGTACAATAAACCTAGCTCTTCATTTATTGTTGCTGGTTGTCTCGCTTGGCTGTGCAGCCAGATGGGATAGCTCTATTGTAAATCTTAACCTTCTTAAAATTTTTTAATATTTTACATTGAAGTGTTTGGATTTTAGTCTTTACATTTCTGGAGGATGCTCTATCCTCAACTTTTGTTATATTTTCCTTCTCAATATACATTTTTCCTTTATTTAATATTGAAGAAATCGGCTGAATACTTATTGCCTTTCAGTCCGATATATATTTATTCAGTTGATAGTTAAGTATTTGTAAGTGGAGGCAACAAGCTTGCCTTCATAGCTAAGAAATAAATCTTGGGCAATTTAAAACTAATCTGATTAGATAATTATCTATCAGATTCTATCCTAAAAGATTGGCTGAGTGATTTAAAAATGGAAAATAAATCAGAAAACACAGTACTAAATAAATAAATGAATAAAAAAAACCATTAACAAGAAAAACTCACAGATCGACGCCTCCCAAGAAGCAGAGGACGGCTTCCTTCTCAATAAACATTTTTCTTTTATTGAATATTGTATTATTGTTGTTGGCTCTTCACAAATACTGCATTCTGCATAAAACCTTTAGATGTAGAAATTAGTTTATTTCTTGTTTTCTTTTAATTAAATAAGTGTAAACAAGAAACCATGTTATATGTTTGAATGGAACTGAGACATGGTACAACCAGAGCCATGTGATGTTTTGGAGAAAAGGTGTCTATGATGAGTGGCATATGATTCTTCCCATTTCTTTGTAGGTTCGTGAGCCAATGCCAGCTGTGTATTTTTTCCTCATTGATGTATCCATGAATGCTGTGCAAACTGGTGCAACAGCTGCTGCTTGCAGTGCAATCGGTCAAGTCATCACTGATCTTCCTGTGAGTCATGTGCGCTGATATATTTTATCTGATACTTGATGATTTTTATTTATTTGAGTGGATTCAGGTTCTTGTTACTTTTTAACTGAATATTTCTCCTATTTGCAATAAATCAAGATATTTATAATTTATAATAATTTCTCTAGATTCTCAGACAGTTCCCGGATTGTGTTTTTTCCTACTGTGTCTTTTGTAGCTTTACTGCCTTGTCGCATGGGACTGTAGTGACTGATTTGTGACCATGATCTATGTATATATATGTTGTGTCTATTCATTTGAAATATGAAGAATTCAGATACGTTCTATATTTTTCTTCAATTTTAAGTGATCATATGTGGCTGTGTGTATGTTGTTCAATCTAACCATGGTTTAATAATTAGTTAACATGTGATTCAAAAGCTTGTTCAAGCCACCATTTCAGCTTGGTTAATTTTGTTCTTGATATGCTAAGGGTGGAAAACCTTAGGGTTTCAATGTTTGCTTTGCATTTTCCATTTTCTAGTAGGCTTTGAGTTTCTATATCGGTAAGCAGTGGCTCTCTTATCACTGTTCTATAGATTGTATAAACCCCAAAAATCAGTCACCGCAGGGAAATTTATGCCCTAGCTATGTGTCATGCGTTTATGTTATTCTTACAAATGTTAGTTTGCAGGATTAGAATGCAAACTTGCCATTATCTGGTTGACTAGTCTTCTTCATCCCAGTCCGGGCTTTGATGCCCCTGCTTCATTATTTATGTTAATCGAGAAAAAGAAAGAAAAATCTGAATTGGATCATTGATTTGCTTACAACATTTCCTTTGGATAAGCACAATCAAGATGTTTTGTGACCCAATAAATCTATTTCTGATCAAGATGAACAAATTATGGGAGACTTGGGAAGCTTGTATTCTTGTCATGATAGCAAATACTTAAGTGGGATTCCAAAGGCTTGTTATTGAGGTGGAAGAACCACTAAAATACACCATAGCATCCCATACTACTTAGTGTGAGACTTGGGCATCCCACATTATCATAGTCTCCTTCAATTGGCCCCACCTTGTAGAGCCTACATTATGGCGGTTATACTTTGCAACACTTTACTTGATTTTCTCATTGATTGAAATGCTCAACCCTCCATAGGTAGCCCTTTTCAAAAAAGTTGACCGACCATTAGCTTCAATACTAATTGATGGGTGAAGTGAGATAGAGAAGCCTTTTGAAAAAGCTGGCTATTGTGATGAAAGAATTAACCCGCTTTAATACTTAATAAAACATTCCATTCTACTCAATTTGTGACTTAGGCGTCCGATACTATCTTAGCCTCTGTCAATTTTAAAGGGTTTGGTAACAAGGACGATAAGGGTTTTTTGGGGCTAGGCATGGTTATGAGATTTTATGGTTTGTCTGGTTGGAGAGGCATACACAAATTCGTTTTTGGTAACAAGGACATTATCTTGCTTTTGAAGTTTTTGTGGAACATGATTGTATTTATGCTTTGCTATGTTGCCTGCACACAGTATTTCAAGAGAATCAGTTATTCCTGACGTGCTGTGAGACTGAACTTTTGTTTAGTGATTTGCTCATTTAGGGATTAATTTTTTTTTTCCTGATTATACTTGTTTTATTTGATTCAGGTTTTCTTACCCTCCATTTTGGGTACTCCTTTCTCTTTTTAATAAAACCTCAAAAGAAAAAGAAAGAACCTTATATTTTGTTTTTCACATGCAAATCTAGTACCAAACAAACGGATTTAGTTGCTTCTAGTTTATCGTGGTCGTCTGGAATCTGTTTGATGTTTTACTTAGGAGGCTTTAGGGATTTCTTCTTATTATGTTTCATTTACATTACACACGCATTTGAAAGAGAGGTACATTTCTTAACTATCATTTTCTTTTGTTGATTCAGGAAGGTCCGCGAACAATGGTGGGAGTTGCAACATTTGACTCTACAATCCACTTTTACAACCTGAAACGTGCTTTGCAGCAGGTAAAAACTCAAATAATATGTACATTTTGCGATTGCTTAATTTTCTATTGGATTTTTAATTTGGAAGTTGATGTATCAATTCAGTTCAATACTATGCTTTTTCGAGAGAATATCTACAAACTATGTCAAGATGAAGGTGAAGAGCTAATAGTGATCAATTACAATTGATCTTGTCTGACTATTGCATTTTTCTGCATTATCCTGTGTTCAAACTTTTCCATCATTATATGGGTGTACAAGCCTCTTTGGTTCTCTTTGCCACTAATTAATTTCATAATTTTTATTTGTTAATGTAGGCATCTAGAGCTCCAAAGAGATTTATGGTTTACTTGGTTTATCAAATAGGGATTAATCATTCAGTACAAAATCCCTTCGTATTACCTTACATTGGGTCTGCGTTCAATATTTATGGTCAGGAAGGTGCTATTGTTTGTTTATCCTTTCCAGTGCTACCATATCTTGGTGGTAGATACAATCATTTTCAAAATGAGATGGCCTGTATGGAATAGTTTGGTTGACTAATTGTATATAATTATTACATATCTATATATGGTGGATAAGTCTATGATTTGGTCAAAAACATGGGTAGGTTACTTGTAATGTTAGTGTTGGAATATGTTTGGTTTTTATATAGTCTTATTATTACTGTTATTTAGATTGTTAGGGTAGATTTATTCTTTATTGTTAATTCCCCTATTATTATGGGATTTCAGAGAGCTTAGGATACATGATTTATTTAATTCTAATGCATCTATTGATTATGGCATAAGAGTGAGCGTTATCCCTAAAAATTAATCAGTTAAGTTTCACAAATGGTCTTAAAAGAATGTAATGAAGGCCAATGTTGTTTTATGAATGAATTTGAATTTTAAGCAAGCAGTGAATAAGAATGGGTTTCTGTTTACTGCAATTAAGTTGTGCGAAGGAATTGAATGCATAGAGTTAAATATGCATTGTTGGTTTCAATTTTATTTGTTTTGTATTTCATAGTACAGGACAAATTTGTTTTCTGTTTTACTTGTTTACATTCAATATTTATTATTTTGAGCATTGAATTTATCTAATGAATTGTGGGTTATCAAATCTGCTCTTTGATAATTAGTTAACTTTATATGTTCTAATTAGTTTGAGTCTCGTTGATTTTTAATTTTGTCGTGTCTGTAGCCATTGATGCTCATTGTTCCTGATGTACAAGATGTTTATACCCCTTTGGAAACTGATGTTATTGTTCCACTAGCTGAGGTGAGTTTCAACCTATTTTGGTAGAAGCTTATTAGACGAATTGATGTTTAATATCTTATATTTCTTATTCATGGTTTAGCCATATTCCTTTTACGTTTCTAAATTAGTTTTCTTTCCTGGTGTTAGTGCCGCCAACACTTAGAATTACTTCTGGAAAGCATTCCTACCATGTTTCATAATAATATGACCTCTGAATCAGCCTTTGGTGCTGCAATCAAGGTATGGCATCTTGTTTGAAGCAATTGCTTTTCATTTTGTTCATGCAGATGTATAAGACCTGTCACTGACTTTTGCAACATTATTGCATAATTAATTGGCCGTTGGATGCTCTGGTAGATAGATGTCACGGTTTTTTGTATTTTTCTTTTTCTTTTTTTATGTTTTCTCTCCTTTTTCTTGATCTAACATAGGCATCCGTGCAAGCATGATGTGGTAAATATACTTTTTGGGTGGAAGAACAAAGCTTCTTTTTAAGCAGTTTAAGTATAATAAGCATGATACTGTTTGTTGTATTTTGTTCATCTAGTGAACACCTCATTAGTTGTTATTTTTAGCACCTGAGCTATAAGACTGGTAAAAGAATTGCCATTCATACTATGTCTCTAAAGAAGTTGAGTTTTGTTAAGCATTATTTATTAGATAAGAAATTTTGATTAGTTTTTGTAATCATCAAATAGGTTATTTAAACAATGGTCATAAGTAAGGACAATGTAGATGATGAGGTTTTCCTGTCCATAGAATTATTTAACTTGGATGACTTGAGCAATGCTTTAGGTAGCAGTAATCCAGTGTATAATGAGGTTTTCTTTCATTTGATATGCAAGGCGATTGGAGGGTTTGGTTATGCTATACAGCTGTGTTTACGTTCATCTTGTTTGCTTTTTGCCTTTGGATTTACAATTTAACAATGTCAAGGCAAAAGTGTATGCACGTAGAAGTAAGAAATTGATGCTTATACCATAGTTGTCTTAATTTAGGCAGCTTTCTTGGCAATGAAGGGAACTGGAGGAAAGTTGTTGGTATTTCAGTCAGGTGAGCTTGGTAGCTTTTGCATTTCTTCATTTTTTTGATAATTGATAATTGTTTTGGGAGTGAAATTTTCAGATCCTCTATGTAATTCAAAAGAGAAAGAACAGCAATATACAAATAGATGGTAGCCACAGACCCAGCTACTCACTGACAACAAATGAACAAGAAATCAGCGTAATCTAATAGAAATAAAACAGAAAAAAAAAAAATCAACAGCTAATAATGGGCCTGGTATCAGGCTTGAGGTCCTCCAACACTCCCCTCAACCAGAGAATATATGTTGATGGTTACCAGAACCTAACTCTTAACAGAGCCTGTCATAAGATTTGTTACTTGAGAGTTGGATTTGGAAGATATGTAGGTTATCATCGTTTTTATTGTTTGATTCATCAGTGCATTCATTCAATGTTCCTCATGATTGTATTCTGTTGTTTTCAGTCTTGCCATCACTAGGCATTGGTGCCCTCTCCTCTAGGGAGGCTGAGGGTAGAACAAATACCTCTGCAGGGGAAAAGGTATCATTTTGAATTTGGCTTGTTTTATCCTTAATGGCAATGTCTATAAAATTTTATGGCATAAAGGCTTGTTGTTGTTGTTGTATTCTTGTAGACTTGAGCATGATTAATTAGGTGTTCAGGTGTAAAGCTAATGTTGTAATGCTGATGCCATTAAAACTAACGCTGATGATCAAGTTTGTATCCATAGAACAAAGAAAATCTCAACCAGCAACATGAGATGGAAGTGGAGAAGAGATGAAACCCTAATACTTTCTTTCAGTAAGGTTTGACTGTCTTCCTCCATGAGTGAGATGGGGACTATTATAATGGAGGTGATGACAATCCCCACCCTATGTCTGGTGCCCAAGAGCCCAGGTGCTCTCCTCTCGTACACCTTCACTACCCCTCTTCTGGCAGCTTAATTTTCCTAATACCCTTTCTAATGTGCTTTTACTACCTTACAAGGTAGTAACCTTCTATTTTTGCCCATTCCCCCTTTCTCCCTCCAGGTCAGTAACCTCTACATATCAGGCCTGGCCCTTCTTTCGTGTAGCATAGGTCTTGTAAGTTACAACCCCTTTAAGGCCTGGTCTACACCCCTCTTAATGTATACCTTCCTCTCAAAGCCCATCTTTCTTACATCAGTTAGGTAACAAGTCTTATAAGCCATACAAACCCCTTTAAGCCTTGTCTACTGCTCTTAGTGTATGCTTCCCCCCAAAGCCCATCGTTCTTACAAGGGTTAGGTAAGTCATTATTAACTATTAGTGAATTAGGAATTAAAGACACAGAAGACATGATTTTAAATGAGATTAGAATTATTTTAATTAAGAATAAAATAATTTTATTTTAAATTTCACAACTTATCAGCTTATTGTCTTTTGTTAAAATAATGACTGTTAGAGTTAGCTTAGTATTTTTTAATTGTGTCTGTTAACTTCTCCCTAGTGAATGAATGACCAAAGGTATAATGGTCCCTGACATGTCAAGTACTGCTTTCACCCAAAAGCCTACACTAGTAATTGAAGGCTATAATTGATTTTATTAACATCTAACTTGCGTCTTCACATGAAAACCCTTTGGGCTTTGAAGTTTGAACAAAATGGGTCCGCCATTCCTTATGCTCAATTTCACTGTTAATTAGGAGAAAGGGGCCAGCAAGTATCAGATTGCTTGTCTGTGAAAACATGCCAAAAGCTCACTTGGTCATAAAGGCCCTTGCACTACATCAAGGAGCATTTAACCCAAAAGTTTAAGCTATTGAATGATGGCTTGTGACTGGTTTTATTAATCTCTCTCGCATGTTGATCTTGTTGAACATTAGGAGGCTCATAAATTGCTTCAACCAGCCGACAAAGCATTCAAGGAACTGGCAATTGAATTTGCTGAATATCAGGTGATCTGAGATTCCTTTTTTTCTTTTAATCTGGTTGGGATTATGGATTGGTTTTTGTTGTGAGTATTTAATGATAAGCATCATGAGGGTGTGCTAATTGTAATTGTTTTTCATGCTGAAGGTCTGTGTTGATGTATTTCTCACTACCCAGACTTACGTAGACATTGCTTCCATATCTGTCATTCCAAGAACTACTGGCGGACAGGTATACATTATATTTCTGGCTTTTGTTTCTGTATGATTGTGTTGTGGAGAAGGTGGGGAGGAGAAAATAGAAGAGAAGAAGGGAGTTAGGTAGGTAGAAAGACAGGAAGAGATTAGGAGAGAGAACATGAAACTTCAGATTTTGCATTTCACCAGAATTATGACCATATAACTGACTGACTGACTTTTTTCAAGTCACATTATTAACTAACATATCAATATTCCCTCCCTCAGAAGACCCTTATTAGGGAATACGTTTGGCTTAATGAGTTGGGTCCATGTGATCAGTTTAACGGCTGCAACTAGTTTGACGTAGTCTGACTATTGCTGAGCTGTATTTCTTAACATGAATGTAAACTCTTTATCAATGGAAGTAATGATCAGACTATTCACTTTACTCTTCTGTGTTTTGACTCCTTCCTTCTCTCTTCCTCAACTCTATCCTAATCGCAATACACTTGCCCTCAAATGTCAAGTACCGGGACATTAGACTACTTTTGTTAGGGGAAAAAAAATCCTAGGACTGGACTCAAGCAACATTTCAACCAACTTCCCTTTGTGCCAAAGCGGAATGTGAAGTTCAGTGAATCTCCTTTTTCATACCCTTTTGCTAGCCCTTTTATTTCAGTAGCCTTGACACACTTATGTAAGGAATCTGTATTCAGTTCCCTTATTTGCAACCTTCCTTTAAGCCCCTTGCAAATCCCTTTGGCCAGTTCCATCAACTACTATCGACCTTGCCTTCTCAACTGTTGCAATTTGTTGTAATGCTTCCTTTATCTTAGGTTCTTCTATAATTTCCTCTTTTGCTACACATTGTGCCTTTTCAATTCCATCTTTGTTACTAGCCTGGCCTTCTTTCTGATTAGTGTTCACAGTTTCAGCATTGAATGTCTTGCAAATTGAGGCATTTCTAGTTGGTTTTGAGGCTGATCCTGCCAAGAACCTAGCATTGAATGTCTTGGAGCTTTGCAATTTTCAGTGTCCAACCATGTTCTTTGACTGAATAGTCTTACCTTTCCAGTTATATCTTCCTTCAATCCAGTTGTAAAACAATCATTCATTTGGTTTTCAGACACCTTACTTTGCATCAAATCTTGCATTGGATCTTCATGTCCTGATCCAAATCATCCTTTGCTTGCTGTTGTGTATACCTCCTTGTAATCCAGCCAAGAACACTTTGATAAGATTTTGGAAGCTCCTTTGCTGTTCTTGAAAGCCTAACACCTTTTCCTGTTGATTCCATTGACCTCATGGGCTGGGTAATTTGTCATGACATCCCTACTGCCTATTCTTGAATGTCTGACAGCTTTTGCTCAATTCTTGACAATGTTTTGCTTCTTCAAATATGTCATTCTTGGCTGGTTGACTGATAGCTGTGATGCCACTGTTATGAAGAAGAATGTAGAAACATGAAATAGAAGATAAGAAGGGTAATAGATAGATAGTTAGAAGACAGGGAGATCAGAAGAGAGAGAACATGAAACTTCAGATTTGCATTACAGCAGAATTCTGACGCTACACAAGACTCCTGTTGCCTTTTACATACACAAGGTAACAGATATATTACTTGCTAACATTCATATTTGTGGAATTAGGGGGCGTCTAGGGAGGATAAGAGAGTGTAAAAGAGGAGTATTCTGATGATTCTATCTTCTTATTGAGTGTATTCATCCCTATATATATATAGGGAGTAAATATAGGGAGAAAGTTTAGAGTATCACAATGAACCTGTTGACATCATTGCTTGTTGCATGAAGGGGGAAATATTGTGTGAGAGAAAATATTTTTCATTGATTTGAATCTCACATTACACCCAAATATATATAGATAGATGGAAAAAAGAAGATAAAGTCTAATGAATGCTTATAAATGATATACACTCATATCCTAGTCACTAATCCTATCTTAGAGCATATTTACAATTAAAACAAGGATGTTCCCACAAATATTATTTTAATGTAAAATAGATCAGATCTTTGTGGTGACAGTTGAAGCATGAGTTAGTGTCGCTATTGTTGTCATCATCACGGTAGTTTCATCGTCATCATCATTTGTTTTACTACAACATAAAACATGTCTTGAGAAGCTGGCGATGCTCAAGTGTGAGTAGGATCCATTCTTCAAGTTTGCTTTATGCATGCGGTCCTATACTATGATAAGCTTCCTCACATGTAAGCACTCATTTTCCCATTTTGTTTTTCTTGCGGAGAGATGAAATGTGTAGAAAAATGATGCTTCAAAAAAATGTGACTGCGGGGAGTGGGGCTTGATAGGAACGGAAAAGAATGTTCTGATGCAAGCAGTTATTGCATCCAAAGAAAGAATTAACTAAGTATATAACAGCAGGAGTTAGTTGTTTGCTTCTTTCTTTGTTTTTTTAGCTTGTAATATATATTTTTTTATCATTTTATGTGATAGCAATTTATTTAGATATCATGTGAGAAGGAAATTATTATTTTTTGCCTTTCAGTTAATTACACTCACCTATGAGGTTGACACTTTAGATACAGAGAACGCTTCCTGATGAATTTGAGGTTTTAAATTATCTCAGCCTGTTATAATTTAATTTTATTCTGAATCAGAGTACATATAGAGTTTCTGAGGCAACAACCCTGCCCTCTAGCCCTAGTAAATCTAGGTTAAATATATCTAATAACTCTGGAAGATAAGATGATAAAAAGATAGATAAAATACCTAATAGATAATAATATAATAAAGTACTGCATGTTAAATATTAAGTATTAAATCATAGTTATCAAATATTAAAATATTTAATATTATCTTGTGATTTCCAGCACTTCCTATATGTTGTAGAATTTTATCATTAAATGTTCTGGTTCAGATTTCATATCATGAACTTCTCACCCTTTTCCAGGTCTATTACTATTATCCATTCTCAGCTTTTTCTGATCCTGCCAAGCTTTACAATGATCTTAGATGGAATATCACTAGGCCACAAGGTTTTGAGGCTGTAATGCGTGTAAGATGTAGCCAGGTAATCTGTAAGCATCTTACTAGTCTTACTACCTTCTCAGCGACTTGAATTGAATCTACAATTTCTCTTTACATTTGACAGGGTATCCAAGTACAGGAATACTATGGCAATTTTTGTAAACGCATTCCAACTGATGTTGACCTAGCTGGGGTTTGTATCCTTTTCTAGATGCTTATATAGTTAATTATATGCATGTTTGTCAATATACACAAATTTGAAAATATCCTTGTGCTTATGGATATATCTGCACTGACAGAATATTGAGGTTTATCGGCAGTATAGGCAATTATTATATACGGCTGACGAGAGAGTAGTTCAGACACCATGAAAACTTTTCTTTAAACTCCTAATTACAATCCTTACTAGTGAAAACTGTCAGTGCAGATTTTGAACTCTGATCTGTCATTGCTTGAGTTAATTGTGACCCCTTTATGTTGAGCAATAAGGCTGACCAAAAAAAAAAAAAGGGAACTTTATATTGGGTAGGTGAAATCAGTGATTTTTCATTTAATAAATATTGTGGGATATCAGATTATTACTTTGAACAAGAAGAAACCTGTTGCGGATCTAAGGTGCTGATTTCCCACTTTGAAGGTTCTGGTGGTGTGGGGTGTCTTCATTCAATCTGACCTTGAAAGTCCAATTCCAGTGATGTTAAAAGTTTTCGTCATGTTTGTGAAATGAATCCAAATATTCCTAATTGGTGATTTATGGTTTTTAGTTTTAAAATTAATATTCCTTGTATCTACTCTGGACTTGATGCTTGCAAAGGGCCTTGTGTCTTATTTCCATCACCTGATGTGTTGAGAAATGCGCATTTAGCTTAACTAACACTGAAAAATATTGGTGTTATGTGGGAATTAGGGGTATTTAAGGTATTTATCACATATTAGGTTAAAGGGTATCCAGGGAATCAGCTGGACCCATCTGTATAAATAGGGGAGCAGCTTATGAAATTGCAAGGAAATGAATGATATTGTGGCGATTGCAATTTTGAGGCCTCCACCATACCATCTATCAATTGGCTGTCTCACTGTTTAACTTTTGGAGTTAATTTATGTTAAATACTATTTTGTATGTGCAAAATATGCATCATATCCCGTGATTTATTTGGTCTTTATTTGTATCCCTTGTATTATGGGATTTTACTATATTAGATGTAAAGATTATTTCCTTTTTTGGTTTTTTTCCTCTTTTATTCCTTGAAGAAAGGTATATGCTTGAATTCTTGTAAATTAGAACTGCATACATGAGAATTCCATTTAGTCTCCTCAATTGACATTATATTTCTTTCTGATGACATCTTTTTTCCCCTTTCATTTGGCAGCTACTTTAGCATGTTTTAGTTCCTATGGTTACATCAATTTACAAATATTATGTTGGATACATCAATTTCTTCTCTAATTATATCAGTCAGTAGTTTTGATTTAGTTCCTGTGGTTATTTTATTGTTCATTTGTGTTTTATCACATTTCTGTTCTACAGATTGACTGTGACAAGACTTTTATGGTGACCCTGAAACATGATGATAAGTTGCAGGATGGATCAGAATGTGCTTTTCAGGTATTAAACTATTTTACTGCTTAATTCCAAGTATTTATGATGTTCAGATCGCCTTCGATTATTAACAGAAACTGTTAGTTTGCTTTAAACAAATGGTTTTTGTTTCTACTTTTCTAATTATTTTATTGTTTTTAATCACTCAGTGCGCTCTTCTTTACACAACTTTGTATGGCCAAAGAAGAATACGTGTTGTAACCTTATCTCTGCCTGTAACTAGCATGCTGAGCAATCTATTCCGCGCAGCAGATTTAGACACTCAATTTTGTTGTTTCTTGAAGCAAGGTATGCCATGTCTCTCTGTGCAATGTCATTGTTTATCTCTTTAATTCGCATGAGCTGCTAACCATATCAAATATTTTACTTGGACAGCTGTATGTTTATATTGGGAAAATACAACAATAGGTCCCTATACTTTGATTGTGTTATGTTTATAGTTCTTAATAGTTTTATTTCGTTGTTCTCAATCCTTTTAGTTTGACCCGTCTGCCACATTAGTCCCTAGTTTTAAAAATATGCAAAAGGACATTAGCTGGCACCAACAAAGTTAATTTTGCTTGCATGTATTTAACTCTATTAACCCTTTTGCTAACGAGTACTTAACTTTGTCTTCGTCTCCCACATTCAGTTCAAGCCAAGTAATTAAAAAAAAAAAAATCGTTTTCCCATTTATCTTTGATAGAGTGTGGATAATGGTGGTATAATGGATAATTTGAGAAGTTAGGGATATTTTAGGAATAAATATTATTTTTTTATCTAGATATTTTATATTTAATAATATTGTTTAGATTTTATTTAGATATTTAGTTACCTATATTTTATTTAGATATTTAGTTATTTAGATTTCATTTAGATATTTAGTTCTTAGATTTTATTCAGTTTTTTATGTAGATATAGATTCTAGGAGATTTTACTCAGTTTTATTTAATTATCTAGTTATCTAGATTTTATTCATTATTTTATATCGTATTTAGCATTATAAAATATGCTTAGCAACTTAGAAACAGGCATATTATGAATACCACAGACATTTGGCTTTTTGGAAATTCTTCTAAGCGTGGCTATTGTGGAATGTGTAGAACAAGAATCTTGTTCTATATCATCTTGATATATTTATTCTGTTTATTTTCTTCTGTCAATTCTATATTTTCTTATTAATATTATGAAGTTAAATTTTGATTTCATATGTTAATAGAGATGTATCTTCCTTTTTTCTCTCTACCCATCTTGGATCTTATCAACCTTTTATTTTTAATCATACCTAGTCAATTTATTTCATGTCATCAGCATATTTTTACCATGATAGCAATTAGCAAAGATGTTATCTGAGTTACAGTGAAATTGTCTTCATTAGTGCCACCTCGTGGTCTTTATGCACATTTTTTTAAAAAACATAGGAGTTAACATTGCAATTGATCAAATTATAAGGATTGGAAACAATGAAATAAAATTACAGGGACTAAAAGCAAAAAAGCAATCTAAGTACAGGTACCTATTATTGTCTTTTCGCATTTATATTTTATTGTCTTTTGTGTTGTTAAGTGGTTCCTTGGTGTTATCATCCCAGTTCCTTCAGAACATGTGGTTGCTAGTACAACTAAAGTAAGAGAACCTCAAGACTTATCATCATTTTTCTTTTATAGCTGCAAGTGAAATTGCTTCAAAGCCACTCCTGCTAGTCCGAGAACAAGTGACAAATCTATGCATCAATGCACTATTTTCATATCGTAAATTTTGTGCCACTGTCTCATCATCTGGGCAACTTATTCTTCCAGAGGCACTAAAGCTTCTACCCCTGTACACACTTGGTATGTGTGGGCTTTCTACAACTCTCTGGTAGCATACTTTTGTTTGTTGACAATTTCTATGCAGCTAGTGATATTCAATATCTATCATGGTTTTTCCTTGCATGTTGAACTCACCATTTTTTAGTCATAATCTTTTCTTCATTTTCCTTGCATGCCAAAATGTTTTTCCTGCTTATTTTTATTTTATGTGTGTGAATAGATTTCCACCTTTTTCCTTTTCAAAATGGTTATTTGACTTTTTTACATATTCTAGTCCTGTTTTGTGATAATCATTCTGTCTCATTAGTCATTCAGAATGTTGATAATATGATTTTTTTTTCCCCTTCTTCGTGGCCAACACAAATGAAAATTTTTTTTTCGTTCTATCAGCATTAAGTAAGAGTGTTGGGTTGCGAAATGAGGGGAAAATTGATGAACGATCATTCTGGATAAATTATGTATCCTCTCTCTCTGCTCCATTGGCAATACCGCTTGTGTACCCCAGGATGGTGGCAATCCATGATCTTGACTCTAAGGTAAACTCTTTCATAACATTTGAAAATGCATGAGAAGATATAGATTTCATTTCATGTGAGAAATATTAGCTCAAGTGCACACTAATACGTGCTTGATTAAAACTTGATAACATGTCACATTTTGAAAATGAAACTGAAATTTGATTTCATTACATTTTATGTTAATTATTATGAGCGCCCTCTATAAATAACTAATGCTTCTAATTTATCAGTGGATTTTATCTATCTCATGAAAAGTTATTAAATTGTGTAGAATGATATTGTTTTACACCTATATCACAAGTCACTCTGACCTAATACAATGAACTCTTAACTTTTCATGACCTGCAGGAGGATCATGAATCTGTTATTCCTTCCTTCCTTCCTCTTTCTAGTGAGCATATCAGCAACGAGGGAATATATCTTCTTGAAAATGGTCATGATTGTTTGATATATATTGGAGACTCTGTGAGCTCGGATATTCTGCAGAGACTGTTTGGTGTTGCCACAGTTGATGAAATTCCTACTCTGGTAATTTCAAATTCATCCTTTTAGATTTTCCCCATTTCTAGTTGTCTTGTGATTTGTGATCTGTCAAATTCTAGGATTGGTTGCGAAATAGCTGTAAGTAAGCCAAACGCTTGAATCAATTGCTTAATTAGTGTGTTATTTTGGAGAATGATTGCTATAATATTGACTCTTCACGGAGCTACTAATTTTAAAACATTATTCATAACCTGTGAAAAAAGAAAAAGGTTGAGAGTGTAAACAGGTTGAGGTTGGAAGGAACTTCTGAATTGTGGTCCAAATCTTATAATTTGATGTTGTTTGACTAGTTATAAAAGCATTTGTGTGTGATTTGGACTATAGATAGGGTAATGTGATCTGCATGACATTCTTAGGGTTACAAGACTTGAGGACCTAATAAACTGTTGGAAATGATGACGTTGGAATGGAATGGAGTAGAATGGGATAGAACATAGTGAAATTTTAAAGGTATAGAATGGGATAGGACATAATGAAATTGTGTTTGATTATCATGAATCTGTTATGATATTAAGAATGTTGAAAGCAAATTTATTTGTATGTTTAATTAAATAAAAATGAAAGTGGAAAATACTAAAAATGCCGTTTGACAAAATATTTCCCTTCCCCATCTTCCTTTTACCTTCTTTCTCCCTCCGTCTTGCCACCCCTTCCCCAACCATTGCTGCCAACATCAACACCACCATCACTGCAACTCCACAGAAGAGGACGAGAAAAAACAAAGACACAAATCTGAATCATAGCCATTGACAGCCATGAAGAAGGATAGCCTAAAGTGAACAAAACAACAGGTGCAAAATCTTGAATCAGAGCCATTGGCGGTACCAAGCATCTGAGAGATTTTTGTTGATGTTTAAAATAAACTCTTAACTTTTCATGACCTGCAGGAAGATTATGAATCTGTTATTCCTTCCTTCCTTCCTCTTTCTAGTGAGCATATCAGCAACGAGGGAATATATCTTCTTGAAAATGGTCATGATTGTTTGATATATATTGGAGACTCTCTGAGCTCG
Source organism: Prosopis cineraria (assembly GCF_029017545.1). Taxonomy (NCBI): domain Eukaryota; kingdom Viridiplantae; phylum Streptophyta; class Magnoliopsida; order Fabales; family Fabaceae; genus Prosopis; species Prosopis cineraria. The sequence goes on along the minus strand of NW_026555343.1, from coordinate 43,999,508 downwards.
GATATTCTGCAGAGACTGTTTGGTGTTGCCACAGTTGATGAAATTCCTACTCTGGTATTCAGGATTGAACCATTGACGGTACCAAGTATCTGAGAGATCAGCAAACTGAAGCTTCCATGAACGGTGACACTAGTGAAGGAGAAACCTTTGTAGCAAACAACAACAGACAATTTAATTTCTAAGTTGGGTGTTGAAGGCAAACCAGGCAGATGATGCCATGGTGCCAATGATCACAAGGCTACACTCACAGCGAGAGAAGATAGGATGGAGAGGAAAGGTAAAGATAGAGATGATTGGATCCATTCCACCTTTCCTGACAAGGACGATGGTGGAAGAGGTGTTGGTGGTGGTGTCAATGGAAGAGGCAGAGAAGGGAGAATGGAGAAGGCTGGTGGTGTCAAAGAGAAGGCTCATGAACGGAGGTTGATGGTGATGGAAAAGGCAATAAGGCATGATGATGATAGAGGACAATGGAAGAGGATGAGTGAATGGCATCAAAAAGGAGGGTCAAGAATGGTGGTTCCATTAATTTTTGGGAGAAATGGAGAGTATTATTTTATGGTAATCAGGATTCTATTGGAAAGGCTTTGCTTGCAACCAAATGTGTCAAAATGATGGAATCCTACCAAATTCCATTCATTTCCCTCAGTATTCCTGCAACTAAACGTGACCTAGTATTTTGCCTTTTAGATAGGATGAAGGATATTTGAGCCTTCATTTAACACTAGTCTTCAGATACTCTGTTAGATTTACCTCTCTCAGGAGCCAAGAGTCCCATTTTATATATGAATGATATTAGTCACTCCAAAAGTCCTTGCTCATCCCATGTTTAGGAGAGAGAATTGAACTCAATCAGCATTAAATGATCATCGAAACAATGAAATGACTCCCTTTCTCCTTGTAAAAAGGTTCATAATTTCTTCCTCTGCTTTTTTTAGGTAATATATATTGTGATTGTCAAACCTTGTATGCAAAATACTTGCAGTGCATTTTAGCTTGGAACTGGTTATGTAGAGTCTTTGGCTCGAAAAATGTAGAAGTGAATTCAAACCATTTTTTTCTTTTTCAACAGTTTGTGTTACAGCAGTTTGATGATCCATTATCAAAGAAATTAAATGAAGTGGTAAATGAGATACGGCGGCAGAGATGTTCTTACCTCCGGTAAGCTGGTTATTTCGTTGCCTAGTATAACAAATCTAGATCTTGATTGAATAATCTTTCTTATGATCTGAAAACTTAATGAAGTGTAAATTTTAAATAAGCTTTTGGTCTTCTGGCAGGTTAAAGTTATGCAAAAAAGGAGACCCATCAGGTGAGTGCATTAGATGTTCCTATTGAATTCTGAAGATGCAACAATATGAATCCGTTCTGAAATCTTTTTGTCAGTGCTTCAGTTTATTTGAAGTCAATGGTCTTTATTGCTTAGTCCTCCAAATATGTCTTTTTGATGGAAAACGGAAGACCCCTACTGGGATTAAACGGGGTTTTGATATTTATATTTGATAAGAAATGAATCAGAAGTACAAGAGAAATATCTGATTCTAGCCAAAACCCTGACCCCTCTTACACCCAAAGCAAAATGCATCAATAATAACTCAGTTTGAGACCCAAAAAAAGAACATGGGAATAAACAACACAATGACACTGGACTTCTGAGAGGCCAGAACCCTCGCAGACACACTCCTACTAACTGAATAAATTGGGCAAGATACTTTTCTCATTAATGAGTGGGGCTATTTATCTAGGTTTAACCACATCAGTCTCGGTTACTCCCTACAATCAGAATGATATCAATAATATTTATATAACCTTTCACCAAAAACATAATATTTACAAATCAATCAGAATCCTCTCTAATAAAGTATGAGATATGCAGATAGATAATAAATAAATGCTGTACAATTCATTAGGTGGCAGACTATAGTATTGCAACCCTAATTCTTCTTGGGCTGAGTCTTCTTGGGCCTAAGTTGCCCTATTCCAACACTAACCGAAAGACTGAACTCCCCTCTCTGGACGAAATGGAGGATTTAAAACCCAAAAAGTAACAACAAACATTGTCCACACCCCTAGCTGCACCTAATCCCTACTCATACTACTTTTCTGCTATAGCCAAGAACCTCAAGATAATTCTCTTATCCACTGAGCTACTCTTTTCTACACCATTTCCCTTACCATAAATTCTGCTATTGGTCCTGGGAATTTATTTGTAAATATGCTGTGAATCGTCATCTCTATCAGAAAGCATAGCATCTGATTAGATTGGGTTTATGTTTTATCAGTTATCTTTATTTTAAGGGAGAAATTAATTATTTGATCCTTATAGTTTTAATTCTGTTGTTACTTAATCTTTCAACTTTGACTCATAACTTAGTACTTATAATTTTGACTCGGTTATAACTTGGTCTTTGAATTTTGACTCAATGTAACTCAGTTCCTATACTTTTAATAGTTTAAAATATCTGCCCTTATATTTTAGAAAATAAAATTGTAAAAAATAATCTTAAATCTTTATAATATGTTTAAAGATTAAAAGTTTCTAAAATATGTGATCCAGTATTTTAAACAGTTAAAATTATAGAGTATAAGTTGTATTAAGTCAAAATTGAGGGATTGAGTTACAACTTGATCAAAACTATGGAAATGAAATGATTTTTCATTCTTTTAAATTCTTAAGATTTACTATTTATTTAGATTATCTTTTGAATGAATGTAGTTTGGACTAGGATCTATAGTATTTATCTTGTTTCCCTGTCTTATCTAGGATTAATGTTAGGTTTTTATTATTTATCTTCATATTTTACCCTTTCTCCTTTCCCCCTCCTTTCTCTCTCCCCCTTTGTTGTTTTGTTCCCATGAGAAGGAACTTTTCGTGGTACATCAGGTGCGTGAAGTGAGATACTTCTCTCCAGCGCTATAACATGTGCTCCTAATGTTTTACACTTTTGTGCTGCTTTATAGTTAATTTTCAACTCAAACATTCCTCGCATAATGTGTATGCCTCCTATAGTTGATCTATCTATTCTTCAATTGATGATTAATGTTACAAAATGACAGTTTGATTTTTAAGAATCTCGTGTTTATTCAGAGTTGCTTCATCTTGTACCAAGTTTGGCATTTACTTCTGTACAACCAAGACGCATGATTTTGCTTTGTTAGGATTGATATTACTGCGTACCCAATCGAGCTGTGTATTTTCTGCCGTCTATATCAGAACTAGGCTTATAGATAATGGAAACAACCACATACTGTACTTGTGTCGCTTTGCCGGACAAGTTCAAGACAGGAAATCTTTAGATAGGAGGAGAAAACTGTTGAGTATGTATTTCATTTTTCTAGTTATATAACTGATCTCTAAATTTACTATGGATCAGGAATGTCTTTCTTCTCATATATGGTAGAAGACAAGAGCACAGGGGGCTTCTCCTATGTAGAGTTTCTTATCCATGTGCACAGGCAAATCCAGCATAAAATGACGGCATAACGAGTACATGCCTACTCTAGTTGAGCAAGCTTCACCTTAACATTGAAAACTCCCAAGAATAAGTGAGATTCTGGTTAAATTTGCTCATTCGAATCATTGCCTTGCACTTTTGTCAGAGGAAAACTATTTTTGTTTGATTAATTTACTAGGCGATTTGATTTTGTAATAGTTTACAGGTTCTATGTTCATATTATATTTGTAGTTTGGTTCTTGTTCATTTTAACTTACATTCGTTATTTAGAGTATGCGACAAATAAAAACATTTTATTTCGGGTGCTTGTTTTGAGTGTTGAAGTTGTGCAGGATAAGAGTTGAAAATATTTCAACAGAATAATCATAGCAAGTTAAACTTTCTATTGATCCTGCTTCCTGTGTATCCGTGGAGAAATTTAGGTGGTCCCAGAGCACTAGGTCATTTGTGCACTAGCCAAGTAAAATGTTTCATTTATGCACTACTTTCTCTTTCCAATTTTTTCCCTTAATTTTAAATTATTTTGCGCAACATAGGAAATTATAAACATAAGTAAAACACGAAAACATAAGCTCCCAGGCGGGCGTGCTAAGCGGCTGAGATTAGTAGGAAAAGAATAAAATCCAGGTACTTGAGACAAGGATCTTCGTACTAATGTTCTGGCAAACAAATCTTCGGTGGTACCCTTCCAAGGATATATGCGACTTGTGTGATACTACAATATCTTTAGTCATTAACTAAACTAGAGTCCACATAGACATAATGAAAATTAGAATACATTAAAGTTTGAAGTTTTAAGATATGCAATAGGGTCAAAAGATTAAGATGTGTGATAGACGATGTTTTATAGACTTTAATGATGAACCATGCACTTGTTAGTTATAATTGCGTGAAATTCCAATGAATTAAAATGGCAATATATGATATGTTGTAATTTAAATTAAAATGGCAATTTATGGTAAGGTCAAAAAGGAAACTGGTCCAAATACATTGAAAAGAATGACTTACATTGTAATTGGACCTTTTTAGACGACCATGGTCTTAAAGTAAAAATATGTATTTCAATAATGAAAAGGCTAAAATGCCTTTAATACTGAAAAAGAAAGAAAAACATGAGATATATAGTAGACAGAGGACGGCACACGAAAAATATGGTTTTCAAGAAAATCAGACCCTTTTATTTGAAAATCTGGCATAGGTGACATGAATTTTTAAATAAAACATTAAGTTGTCAGGATAAAAAATGGCAACTTGAGGATGTGTCTAAGTTAAGGGAAAATTTTTAGGAATATCTAACACTTTTGTTCAGAATTTTGACCTAGGTGACATGAATTGAGGACTTATTTGGGATTTGCTTCTATTTTTTGTTTTTAAAAACTTATTTTGCAATATAGTTTTTAAAATTGTTTTTTAAAACAAAACAAAAAAAATCTATTTGGTTGTGTTAATTTGAAATTAGTTTTAAAATCAAAAAAAAAATTGTTGATAGTGATTATCACTGACAATTAATTGTGGTGGCTTATCATAATCATTAGTCAAGATAACTTTAATTTTCAAATGTGATGTATTTTGAAAAAATAAAAAATAAAAACAGTTTTAAAATGTTTCAATATTGTGTTTTCAGAATTAAAAATAAGAACAACTTTCAAAATTAGATAGATTCAAAATGCTTACCAAACAAATTTTTTTTAATTTTTGTTTTTAAAAATAAAAATTACTGTATTTTTTAAACAGCCCTAAGTTTCCAGGGAAAAAATGACAACCTGAGGTTGTGCCTAACTAAGCGAAAATTTTTGAGAGAAATTTGACACTCTTATTTGGAAATCTGACCTAGGTGTTGAATTAAAATTTCTACTATGAGCATCAGTCTTGCTTCAAAAGTACCAAAGGGTTTTGGAAGACACTGGAAGTGGGTGAAAGAAATATTTCCCCATTTAGCTTCAAATTTATTACATATTTTTCAATAATCTGCAATGTATCTTTAATACTTATGAATTTTCAACACTCTTCAGTTTACTTCAAATTCTTCGATAATCTTCAGTTTTTCTCGAAGATACTGCAAAAATCTTGAAGATCGTTGGAAGATGAAGGAAGAAAATTTGGTGCATTTACCTTCAATTGCCTTCAAAGTTTCTTCAATATTCTTCGAGATCTCTGAATTTTCAGAAATCATTATTTTTTTTTCACATGTCTTTCAAAATTCTTCAAGAGTCTTCAATTTTCAACAATCCTCTACACTAATCTTCAACAATTTTCCATGCATCTTAAAGATCTTGGAAGATGAAGAAAGAATCTCTTATATAGATTTAGCTTCAATTATCTTCCAAGTATCTTTGATATTCTTCAATAGATTTGAATCTTCAACAATTTTTAATTTGTGAGAATTTTCTTAAAGGCTTTTGGATGTGATCTAATTTTAATTGAGGTCTAAAAAATTTTAAAATTTCACTGCAAGCCTAGAGGACTAAAATGAAATAATTTTTTTTTGGTTAAAATAACTAAAATTCCCTTCAATTATAACAAACATTATTGAAATAATAAGTCAAGTTATAATTTTTATAAATAACATTATTAGAATAAATTTAACTTTTTGTTATTATCATAATATTACTTATAAAAATTGTAGCTTGACTAGTTATTCTAATAATATTACTCATAAAAATCATAACTAGCTTGACTTATTAGAAACAATGTTACTTGTAAAAACTATAACTTAAATTATTATTTTACTAATGTTATTTGTAAAAAATTATCACTTAACTCATTTTTTAGTTACGTTAGTTGTAAAAACCATAATATGACTTGTTAATGTAACTTGATTTGTTATTCTAATAATATTACTTATAAAAATCATAACTTAACTTGTTATTGTAGTAATGTTAATTATAATTCAAGGGACATTTTGGTCATGTAATTAAAAAAATTTCACTTCAATCCTTCGAGCCTGCAGTGAAACTCTAGAATTTTTTAGGCCTTAATTGATATTTTGTCATATCCAAGGATCTTTAATGAAATTCTCCCTTTCTCAATAGTGTTGAGATACATTTTTACCTATGAACTATTCTCTAAAAAGCACCTGATCTCTTAAATGATTTGTCATATCAACTTTACCTTTAAAGTAATTAAAATGTAGGATATTTACCCTTGCTATTAAATACTCCAACTTCGATGATTAAAATGCTGAGAGAGACTTAAGTTTGATTAAAAAAATGCCACATGTCATGCTAAGTGGGTCCAAATCCAAGTTAAAGGTGCATTTTTGCTACATTTTAATTACTTTAGAAACAAAATTGCCACCATGCAAATGATTTAGGATAGTGAATACTTCTTAGATAATAGTTTAAAAGCAACAATGTATCTTAACTTGAATCTATTTGGCATGACAAGTGACATTTTTGGTTAAACTTATGTCTCTATCAACATTTTTAATGGTCAATTTTGGAGTATTTAACGTTAAGAGCAAATATGTTATGTTTTAATTACTTTATAGATAAAATTGCTATGGTAAATAGTTTAAAACATTGAGTGCTTCTTAGATAATAACTCAAAAGCAAAAATGTGCCTTAGTTCTTTTTCATACATGGTTGTTTTTTTTATAAAACATAAAATTTTCACTCTATTTCTTAAAAAATTATGAAATTCACATATTTTCAATTTCATAAGATCCATTTTCGATTAGTTTGGTTTTAGATACATTTGGTTTGTCATATATTATAAGTTGTTTTCTAAAAGAATTTTGTGGTCCTGAGTATAAATTACTTTGCAAAAATTTGTGTAGCATTAATTGTTTTATTTCAAATATAAGCTTCTTATCAATTTTTTTAGGAGATAAAGAATGTTCGTGTTTTAAAATTTATGGTATTTATTAGGATGAAAATGAAAATAAAAGCAATTTTAGACAAGTTCAATTAAAGTATGCTTGTCATTGCTGTTAACCTTTATTAATTGTCTTCATTTGATGGGAAAAACAAAACAGATGAGATTGATCAAAAGGGCTAAATGACCTCAACATTTGGTTAAAAGAACTAACACTTTTGTTAAGTTTTTTAGGAGACGATCCCGCGCCCTCGCTACGGGGTGAGGGAGGGGGTATGCACGCACATTAAAAAAGTTCTTGAATATGATATAATTTCAATTGAGATTTAAAAAATTTTGAAATTTTACTGTATGTTTAAAGAATAGAAATGAAATAAATTTTTTAGTTAAATAACCAAAATGTCCTTAAATTATAATTAATATTATTGAAATAACAAATTAATTTACAGTTTTACAAATACTATTGCTAAAATAATAAGTCAAATTATGGTAAAAAACAAGCTATGATTTTACAAGTAATATTAACTAAAATAACAAGTCAAGTTATAATTTTTATAAGTAACATTAGTAAAATAACAAAATAAGTTATGATTTTTAAAATTAACGTTGCTATAATAATAAGTTAAGCTAATTATAATTTTTATAAGCAATATTAGTAGAATGATAAGTTAAGCTACGATTTTAATAAGTAATAATATGATGATAATAAAAAGTTACGTTTATTTTAGTAATGTTATTTATAAACTCCATACTAATAGTGTTATTTATATAAATCGTAACTTAACTTGTTATTTTAGTAATATTAATTATAAATTAAAGACATTTTAATTATTTAATTAAGAAAATTTTTTTATTTCAGTCCTCTAAACTCAATGAAATTTTAAAATTTTTTAAACTTCAGTTGAAATTATATCATATCTAAGTACTTTTAATGAAATTCTCCCTGTAAAAAAAATAATATACATCTATTGTAAAATATAGTTAATATGAAGAGTAGAGAAGGATAAAATAATGTAAAAATAGAGAGAAAACAATGGAGGAGAATTCTTATTTAGTGTACATATGCTTTGGACATGACTTTTATTTATAGGCATCTAACCATTCAGTCCTACCTTAATATTACAAGGATATAATGAGGTCTATAATGGTGTATTATGTAACATTTGAAGGTTATAAGCTATTAAGACTAGAAATTCCTTCCATGCCATTCATGAGGACATTAAGGATAAAGGAATAAAAAGCGTTATGAGTTATAAATATCCATAACATAATATTTATAATACTCTCCCTTTGATATCCATAACAAATATTGTGCCTCATTAAAACCTTACTAGGAAAAAAAACCTAGTGAAGGAAAGAAAGTACACAATATTTTAAATATTTACTAATGTTGTCTCATTAAAAAACTTTTCTAAAAAAATCCAGTGGGACAAAACCTTAGAAAGGGAAAAAAGTATAACATAATATTTACTCCCCATAGTCTTTCCTTGGTAACAATATCACTCAATTCCTCTTGATGACATCATCACTTTGTCTCTGAGCTTGTGCATTCCAATTTCATACACTAACTTTTCAAATGTTGAAGTTGGTAGTGTCTTAGTAAACAAATTTGCAAGATTATCACATGAGCGAATTTACTGAACATTCATATCACCGCTCTTCCAAAGGTCATGAATGAAAATTTTTTTTTGGAGAAATATGTTTTGTTTTATCTCCTTTGATATATCCTCCTTTCAATTGAGCTATGCATGTCATGTTATCTTCAAATAATATTGTTGGAGTCTTTTTTTCCAACAATAAACTACAAATCTTTTGAATATGATGGATCACTAACTTTAGCCAAACACATTCTCTACTTATTTTGTGAATTGCAATTATTTCAGCATGATTTGATGAGGCAACAGCTAAAGTTTATTTTGTTGAATGCCAAGATATTGTTGTACCCCTATAAGTAAACAAATATCTAGTTTGTGATCTACCTTTATGTGGATCTGATCGAAATCCTACATCTACATTACCAATAAGTTGTGATCCAAATTCATTAGAATAAAATAATCACATATCAATTGTCCCTCATGGATATCAAAATAGGTGTTTAACTTCATTCCAATGCCTTTTTGTTGGGGAAGAACTAAATCTTGCTAATAAATTTACAGCAAATGCAATATTGGGTCTTGTTGAATTAGCAAGATACATCAGTGCACCAATAGTACTAAGATATGATACTTCAAGACTAAGAAGTTCTTCATCTTCCTCTTAAGGGTGAAAAGGATCTTTTTTCTGATCAAGAGATCTTACAACCATCGAAATAATTAATGGATGTGCTTTGTTCATGTAAAATCATTTAATATTTTTTTAATGTAAGTTGATTGATGAAGAAAAATTTCATTTGCTAAGTGCTCGATTTGTAAACCGAGGCAAAATTCTATTCTTCCTAGATCCTTCATTTCAATTCTTTCTTTAAACAATCAACTGCTTTTTGGAGCTCTTTAGGAGTTCTAATTATATTTAAATCATCCACATAGACAGCAATTATAACAAACTCTAACCCATTTTTCTTTATAAAAACACATGGAGAGATTGGATCATTTTTATAACCTTCATTCAATAAATATTCACTGAGACGATCATACCACATCCTTCCAAATTGTTTCAATCTATATAAAGATTTATGCAAACGAATTGCATATTTTTCTTGAGAATCTTTACATGCTTCTAGCAATTTGAATCCTTCAAGGATTTTCATGTAAATTTCTGTATCTAAAGAGCCATATAGATATGCTGTAACAACATCCATTAGGCGCATATCAAGTTTTCTATATACTGTCAAACTAATTAGATATCTTAACGTGATTGCATCTACCATAGGAGAATATGTCTCTTTATAATTAATACCAGGTTTTTGAAAAAATCCTTATGCTACTAGTCGTGCTTTATATCTAACAACTTTATTTTTTTCATTTCGTTTTCACACAAATACCCATCTATATCCAACTGGCTTTACACCATTAGGTATTTGGACTACAGGTTCAAAAACTTCACATTTTGAAAGTGAATTTAATTCTGCTTGAATTGCATCTTTCTATTTTGGCCAATCATTTCTATATTTACATTCTTCAACCAATTTTGGTTCTAGATCCTCATTTTGATTTATTATTTCTATAACAACATTATATGAAAATATGTCGTCGACGACTATATTTTTCCGATTCCATCTTTTTCTTATAGTGACATAACTTATTGAGATCTCTTCATTATCTTCAAGTACCTGGACCTCTTCTAGGGTATTTTGATTAGTTATGTCTCCGTACTCTTCCAAAGTACCAGCTCCTCTACAATGCCATCTTTATTTTGTGTTTCTTTCTTCTTTTTAAGAATTTTCTCTTTGAAACCAATTGGTCTACCACGTTTCAGACGTGGCTTAGATTCATTTGCACATTCTAATTGTCCTATTGGGACATCAATTCTAATAGGAACATTTTTAGCTGGAATATGAGATTTGGTAATTCTTATAAGGTCAGTAATTGCATCTGATAATTGATTTGCAAGATTTTGCAGATGAATTATTCTTTTAACTTCAAGTTCACATTGCTTTGTATGAGGATCTAGATAAGATAATGATAATTCATTTCATGTAATTTCTTTCTCCAACTGCTTATTTTCTCTCCCTAATGTTGGGAAAATTATTTCATTAAAATGGTAATTGTCAACACGTGCCGTGAACAAATCTCCAGTTAATGGTTCTAGATACTTGATTATAGAAAGAGATTCAAAACCAACATATATTCCCAACCTTCTTTGAGGTCCCATCTTTGTGTGTTGTGGTGGAACAATAGGAACAAACACTGCAGATCCAAAAATTTTAAGATGGAAAATATTTGGCTCAACCAAAAGCCAATTGTAACGGAGAAAATTTATGATAACTTGTTGGCCTGATGTGCACAAGTGCTGCTGCATGTAAAATCGCATGTCCCCATGCAAAAATAGGAAGTTTTATTCTTAAGAGCATTAGTCTAGCTATTAATTGGAGGCGTTTAATGAATGATTCTGCTAAACTATTTTGAGTGTGGACATGAGCAACATATTTTTCAACTGTTATTCCAGTTGATATACAATATTCATCAAAAATTTATGGTGAAAATTCACTTGCATTATCAAGATGAATTGTCTTAATTGCAAAATCTAGAAACTGTGCTCTTAATCGAATTATCTGGGCAAGTAATCTAGCAAATGATAAATTACGTGTTGATAACAAACACACATGTAACCATCTTGTAGATGCTTCTATTAAAATTATAAAATATCTGCATAGTCTACATGGTGGATGAATAGGTCCACATATATCCCCTTGGATACATTCAAGAAAAGTAAGAGATTCAATTTCCACTTTTACAATTGAAGGTCTTTTAATTAATTTTCCTTGAGAATAAGCAGCACATGAAAAATTGTTAAATTGAAGAATCTTCTGATTCTTTATTGGATGTCCATGTGAATTTTCAATAATTCTTCGCATCATAGTTGAATCAGGATGGCCTAACCGGTCATGCCAAACAATAAATGTATCTTGATTGGTAAACTTCTTATTGACTATTGCATTTATTTCAACTGTACTAATAGTTGTGCAGTACAAACCAGAAGATAACGTGGATAATTTCTCTAAGACACATTTCTTTCCAAATCTAAAATCTGTAATATGTAATATTCAATATCTTTCTCATTTGCAGTCTCAATATGATACCCATTTTGGCAGATATCTTTAAAGCTTAATAAATTTCTTTAAAACTTAGATGAATATAATGCGTCATCTATAATAATTTTTGTTCCTTCGGATAATATTATAATTTCTCTTCCGGCCATCGATTAATTTAGTATTACCCATTATGGTATTAACGCTTCCATCTCTTATTGTTAAACAAGTAAAATATTTTTTATCTTTAAGTATGGTGTGCATTGTAGCACTATTCACGAGACATATATCTTCATTCTTGTGTCCAATGAAAGAAAAGAGAATATCCATATTCTTCAACAAAAGAAAGAGAATGTATTAAAATAAATACTTAATAAAATAAAATTTATTCATAGTAATAATACTTTTATTATAAGAAAACAAGAAAGCTAAATGAAACATAACCTAAATTACAAAAAAAAACAAGAAACATAAATGAAACATAATTCAAATCATTTTAATTATTTTTCAACCAAACTCGTCTAATCTTGATTTTTAAAGAAATCAGCTACCTCCAAGTATGCCATAGCATCAAGGTCATTAATATCATCCAACTAATTGATATCATCATTTTTGTATGCAAAATGCGCCTTAACATCATCATTTTGAAAAGTAAAATTTAATTCCACATTATTTGAATTTCTTTTGATGGAGGCTTGATAAAGCTTTACTAGATGCTCAGGCATACGACAAGTACGTGACCAATGTCCCTTCATACCACACCAATAATACTGATTTTCAACAACTTTTGAAGGGCCGCTCTTATCTCTTTTTTGCCCTTTATTATTTTTCTTCTTTTAGTGAGCATTAGGAGTATAACTAGTACTACCACCATTATTATAATGGTAATTAGCACGTCCCCTGCCACGACCACGTCTACGGCCATAGCCACAACCACGACCTCGACTACAGTAATTACTACATATAGTCACATTTGCTTCAGGGAATGGGATTGATCCAGTGGAATGGATTTCATAATTTTTCATCAGTAGCTCATTATTTTGTTTAGCCACAAGAAGACAAGAAATTAATTTAGAATACTTTTTAAAATCCTTTTCACGATATTGCTGCTGCAGGAGCACATTTGAAGCATGAAAAATTAAAAATGTCTTCTCTAATAAGTCTCATCATTGATTTTCTCACCACATAATTTCAATTGAAAACTTATTTTAAAAATTGCTAAATTATATTCACTTATAGTTTAAAAATCTTGTAACTTTAAATGCATCCATTCATATCGAGCTTTAGGTAAAATTACCATTTTCTGGTGGTCATATCTTTCTTTTATGTTAATCCACAATTCTAGTGGATCTTTTACTATAAGGTACTTAGCTTTTAGCCCTTCATGAAGATGATGATGAAGGCATATCATTGCCTTGGCCTTATCTTGACTACTTGCTTAATTTTCAGGTAAAACTGCATTTCTTAGACCTTTAACGTCTAGGTGAATTTTAGCATCTAGCACCCATGATAGATAATTTTTTCCCATAATATCAAGAGCCGTAAATTCAAGTTTGATAAGATTTGTCATGATTCAAACTAAAATAATAATAACAATTAGAATTATACAAAATTAATAAATAAAGCATAATAAATAAATATTATAGTAAAAAAAATATTTCACACACACATGCTAAAATATAATTTATAATAAAAGACAATAAAAAGAGACACAATATAAAGAAACACAAAATAAATAACCAAACTTACAAAACAAATAAAGCATAATAAATATAAAGAAATGCAGTAAAGCAAATAAATTGATAGATAAAACAAATTATATTAACAACATAAATTGATCAATATATACACATAAACAAACACAAAATGTATAATATGTATATATAGTATTAATTTAATGGAAGACCAATATAGTAATAAAAATAATAAATAAATAAATAATAAAGAAATGAATAATAAATAATAATAACAATAATAATAATAATAATCATGATGATTACATCAAATACATAAATATAAAGAAATAAAAATAAGTATATCAATCCCCATAAAAAAATATATGACAACAAATAATAAAAATAAAGCAATAGATGTTAAATGAGACTTGATTAAATTAATTCACTAATCACATGATTATTTTCAAATGAATAAAATGGAGGAAATTTAAAATTACTTCATAACTAAAAAAATGAAATGATAGGAAAATAAAACAATAAAATATAAGAATAACATAACCATGAATGTTAATAAAACAATAATATAAAATATAGTTATATATATAATATAAGAACACATTAATCTAACTAAAAGCTCATACCTTATTTTTAGAGCCAATTCGTGCTGATAACGTATTGTAAAATATAGTTAATATGAAAAGTGGAGAAGGACAAGATAATGCAAAAATGGAGAGAAAATAATGGAGGAGAATTCTTATTTATTAGTGTATATATGCTTTGGACATAACCTATATTTATAGGCCTCCAATCATTCAAGTCCTACCCTAATGTTACAAAGATATAATGAGATCTATAATGGTGTATTATGTAATATTTGAAGGTTATAAGCTATTAAGATTAGAAACTCCTTCTATACCATTCATGAAGACATTAAGGATAAAGGAATCTTAAGGGTTATGAGTTATGGACATCTATAACATAATATTTATAATAACATCAATTTATTAATCTCAATCTCAGGATTGAAGTACAATTGGATCCTAGAAAGAAGACCTAGGTTGACCTCAAAACTTTTAAGAATTTGACCATTAATTTGCTCTTCGTCGGTGATTAATTGACCGTTCTAAACTTCGACTCTCATGTTTGACGGAGGTACAAAACTTGAACCTTTGATGGTGGGACTTTGGTTGGACTGTGAATGATTGGATTTAATGGCAGTTTAATAATTTGACCACACAATTTTGAGAATATGATTTTAAATTTAAAAAATTAACCGTGAAAACAAAATGGCAACCTAGAAGCTATGTCTCAGAGGTCAAAGGAAAGGGCGCTTATACTTAAGTTTGTGTTCGGCTCCATTTTCTATTTTGTTCTCTCTCTTTTCCTTTTTTTTTTCCCTGTTTGGTGCGATCTGGTGGGAGGGGGAGAGAAAAACTGATTTCTCTCTCTTCTTTCACATTTCTTGATTTTATTTTCATCTTGTTGGGGTTATAGAATTTGGGATTCAGAGCCTAGGTTGGTTGTTGAGGGTGCAAATCATTAACTATGAATATGATGAGACGACTCAAAAGCATTGCTTCTGGGCGGTCATCCATTTCATCAAATCCTGTAAATTTGACTTTTTCTGTCTTGTTTTTCTTGTTAAGTTTATTATTTTATTATTTTTTAGAGACCTCTGTGTTTGCTTGCTTGATGGGGAATAAAATATCTTGGGGAGGAAGTGAATTTTTCTTTGGCCTAAATTAATGGGAAGTGCACTATGTTATGCCTAAATGTTTACCAGTTTTTTCTCTTTATAAGACAAATTTATAATTTTGTTCTTAACAAATTCATGGCTTGATTCTGGGATTCATCCTTTTCGAACTTGGGTACTCCATTCATCTCATACACCTTATTTTGTCTTATTATCTGAGTAACTAATGATTGTAATAATCACTTCAGGATGTTTGACATATAGCTAGTTTATTTAGAATGGTTTTTAGATTGGATTATTTGAGGTTATCTTCTAATCATGCTGTCTCATTTGCTGATAGCCTGATACTATTTGACACACTTCAGGACTGTTAGCTGTTACTCCTTTGCTGCTTTAATCTGACGAGAGCTTTAGCTGTAGGAGGATTGGTGTTATTGTATTTGAACTTTGCATGATTTCCCCAAAACTTACAACAGATGAAACTTCATTCCAACTATTTTCGGTTTGTACCCAGCTTAAGCTTGTGGCTTCTGGCCTCATGTTCCAAATAGGATTGTTAATTGGACATATTCCGAATTATCATCATTTATTATCAACAATAGGTTACAGGTATGCCTATTGAGGAAGTAGGTGTTAGTTTTGACTAAGAGAAACTTAATTTAGGTGGCATTGCATTATTGCTTGTTTGTAACTTAGGACTCGGGTAATGAGTTAAATTTTTGTTTACTTATTGGTTATGTTGGTCGCTATGGTTTTCTTATTTTAAATCTAGTGATAATTGTCCGATGAATTAAGTGGTGATTTTTGTAAACTTTATCAAATAGTGTGAGCTTTAAAAGAAAAAGAAACATTATGTACCTTGGATGGGCCATCTATCTCGAATTGGTATAATTCAATTCTAAATTGTATCTTTCTAGGGAGGGCAGTATATCACGAAGAGAGTTAAGGTTGATCAAGAAACTGATGGTAAAGTACCTGAGGAAACACATTCTATTGAGAGAGGGAGGATAGATGGGAAGCATAATGTGGATGTGTCAAAAGAAGCTACTGTAGATGCATCCAATGTATCTGCGGTAGCCAAAACAGAGAGTTTAAGTTATCATCAGCTTCCAAAGGAGTGCCATGAAATGAAAATTAGAGATGTGAAGGCAACAATTCTGATGGAAAGGTATCCATTGTTATTTTCCCCTTATTTGACTACTTTTAATGTCTATTTATCATCACTTTCCTAATATAGAATTGGAAGCATTTCTAAATACTTTTTGCAATGCAAAAAAACACCATTTTGTCAATGCTAGATTTCAAGAACCAACGTACATTCATTGAAATGTTTGAACCTTAAAGCATCAATATAGAAGTGGAATGTAATCAGTTACTGAATTTGATAAAAGTTTGCTGCATGAAGGATATAAAGGCGACTAATGTAAGTAGTAATGGAACAGAAGTAGGTCAGATAATTACTATACTACTGCCATGGGTGGTAAAGATGGAAAACCAAAGCAGCTGACTTCCTAATTCTTATTTGTTCCCCTGCCCCTTAGTCCTGAAATTTTCTTTGAATGATTATATTCTAAAGATCCACTTTCTTAAATTCATAATTTGTTTTGCCTAAGATTGTTGAATGTGGAGTGTTGGTAACTCTATTGCCTAAGATTCTGATCATTGATTTTTTCTCCTTTGTTTAAACATTTGTATCAGTTGCAGACTTGCTCTAGTTGTCATTATAGATTTTTAGTTTTGATGTTACTTTTAAAATCAAACAAACAAATAAACTTTTTTCTTGAATTTTAATCATCTTCACAACTTTATGCTTATTGTTTGACAAGATGTAATGATTATGGTACTTATTTTGTATATATTATATTACTTACGTTGTCAGCAAGTTGCACATTGAATTATATCTGGCTTGCTACAAAAGGGTGCTTTAATAACTTCGCCTTAATTTGGCATTCAGACAGTTTCATACATGGCAGAGCGTGTGGTTAGCACTGGTTCCTTTGGGGTCGTTTTTAAGGTATGTTTCTTTTTCATGTATTTTTACTTGCATGCTGATCTTTTACTTTATTGTTATTTGGATCTCAGGATCCACTGATGAAATATGAGAATAACATGTTTGAAGAAACCTAAGCCATTGTATTATTATTATAGTATTTTCTTTAGCTTGTAAGAAACCTACCTAGTTTGTAGCTTCTTTTGGTGTTATTTTAATATTTTGTAAGAAGGGAAATCTAAAACCTAGCTTTATATTAGCATGGTATTAAGGTTTCTTTTTGTGTTATTTTGTTAGAAGGGAAATCTAAACATTAGCTTTCTTTGGACAAGTGATTAAGATTTTCTTATTAGGTAGGAAAGTTAGTTTAAGTAGACTAGTTTGCATTTGTAATATAGCACTTTTGATGAATGTAATATTTGATTGAAATTTTTGATAGTTCTTCTATCCCTCTACGTTTCTGCTTCTCCCTCTCTTGCTCCTTCATTATGTTCTTCATTTCTCCCTCTTTCTTTCTAGTTTTCTCTACTCTCTCCCTCTATCCAGCACTGTGCAAGTGTGTGTGAGTGTGTCTTACATCATCCACATCCCTTGTGTAATTGTAGGCCAATTGTGTTGAGGCTGATGAAGCAGTTGCCATTAAGAAGGTGTTGCAAGACAAAAGATATAAAAATATGGAACACCAAATAATTCGCAAGCTTGACCACCTTAACGTTTGTCAATTTAAGAACTATTCCTTTTCTATTACTGATAAAGATGAATTGTTCTTGAACCTAGTTTTGGAGTATGTACTTGAAACCATCTATACAGTCTTAAAGCAATATACTAGGATACACCAACACGTGCCTATCATTTATGTACAATTGTATACATACCCAGTAAGTCAAGGTCCTGGAGTTGTTTAGCTTTCATTCTTTTTTCTCTGGGCATGGGAAATTTTGATTATTTAGAATATTATCGCGTTCATGCTTTTATTGAGTGGTCATGGTGTTTCTCTCGTAGATATGTCATGCATTAAATTATTTGCATAACATGGTTGGTGTTTGCGGAGATATTGTATTTATTATAAATATTATTATCTGACTATTAGGAGTTAATAGGATTTATTAAAATTATTAGTATTTATTAGCCATTTATTTGCTTGTCTCCTAGCTTTGTGTATATATAGTCTTCTGTATCCTACTATTATGATCAATGGAAAATCATATTTCTCCTCTCAAAAATCTCACAATGTTTGTCATCGTAACATCAAACCCCAGAATTTACTGGTAAGATTTTTGGATGTCTACATTAACATTTCAGCCCAGAACATGATTGATATTTTGATTTTCCCCTTTGTTTTTTCGGGCAAAATATCCATTTTGCTCTAGAATTTTCATTTCATGAAGATGCTGTAAAGAAATATTTTAAATATGTTCAAAAATCTTTCCAAGGCTACATTGATTGATTAACATCATAAATGCTTTAATTAATTGCATTAAAATCTTCTTCTGGATAAGAATTGAATTACTGAAGTCATTGCCACAATAAATAATCTTATTAAAAATGAAATGTGGTCAACATCACAGGTTAATTCCCAGACTCCTCAACTAAAGATGTGTGATTTTGGGAGTGCAAAGATATTGGTATGCTTCTTTATGTTATGAATTTGAGATTTGTATGGTAATATGTTCTTGATCTTACAACATTAATGCACTTTTAAGTGTCTGGTGAACCAAACATATCATACATATGCTCAAGGTACTATAGGGCTCCAGAACTTATATTTGGGTCAACAAAATACACAAATGCTATTGACATATGGTCTGTTGGTTGTGTTTTGGCTGAGCCCTTTTTAGGACAGGTGAGACATAAGCCAGTTCCCAAAGATGAACTTTTTTATAAAGTTTCTTATCCATGAGTAATTTCTATCATAGTTGATTTATTTTCTTTTAGATATTTTTCTCAGTAATTTTAGGTCCATTCTTCCTTTAGTGTTGTTGCCTTAGGCTTTGATACTTGCAATTTGCAAGTTACATATATAGCTATTATGGAAGTGACCTTGCTTTCTTTTGTTTGTCGTGGACTTCCTTTTAGCTTGAGAAATTTGGTATCTTGGTTTTAAACCCCTTAGATAGGTCTCAAAATAAATGACACATTTTTGTCAGGAATATATGTTGTATTATTTGTAGCCACTATTTCCATGAGAAAGTGGGGTTGATCAATTGGTTGAAATAGCTGAGGTATAATTTTTTGTGCTTGTTGGCTTCTTTCCATTCCCTTTTCTCTTACCATATTGCTTCTTGAAGGTTGTGTTCTATCCGTCTATGCTTATTAATTTGAGCATTTTTTATATACTAATTATAGATCTTGGGCACACCCACGAGAGAAGAAATGAAGTGCATGAATCCAAAGTACACAAATTTAAGTTCCCTCATATTAAAGCACACCCATGGCATAAGGTCTGTATGCTCTTTCCTCTCTAGAGAAGTTTGGATGACTAATCCCTGTGATCTGATGAATTATTAATTTCCAAGTTTTTCAGAAAGGAATGCCCCAAGAAGCAGTGGATCTTGTGTCAAGGCTGCTTTGTTATTCACCAAATCTACATTGCACTGCTGTGAGAAAGTTAATTTATTTATATCCAGATTGTGTTATAATATATTTCTTTGATTATGGTTCCTACACGCATAAGCCACATAGCAAGATGACTAATTTTTGAAAAACCCTAATCATTCATATTGAATGTTACCTAAATTTATCACTCCCATCTAGTTGGAAGCATGCGCACACTCCTTCTTTGACAATCTTAGAGACCCAAATAAACGCTTACCAAATGGGCAACCACTACCTCCATTATTCATTTTCACTGCTAAAGGTAAGCTTATTGTTAGTTTGTAATAAAACTATCTTAATGGTTTAGGCATCAAACCATTAAGATTGTATCAAAGCTATCTAAAATAATCTTTTGACATGGTATCAAAGCTTTCATGACCAAGTGGTCAGGAATTTGGCTGATGTTTTCACACACTTTTAGGCCCTATTTCAAATCCTACCTCAATCCTTTTATAATTTAAAATCATTTCTAAACCCATATTATTTCAAATTTCTATGAAAGCCTCTCTCTTCCTTCACATTTGTTTGTCTACTTTGCTGCCTTCTTGACTTCAACATCATTAATTGGGACCTAACCATCGATGACAACTTAGATCGAACAACAGACTTGGAATGGGACTGAACATTCGACACTGATCAGGGACCAGATGATCACCTTTAATCGAGACTAAAGTGCTAACTTCGACTAGGACTGGACCACTGGCACCAACTAAGACTGAACCATCGGCATCAATCGAGTTTAGGAATTTTAAATTTTAATTCACTTTCAATCAATCTCCTCTACTACTTGGTGTCGGTCTGCCACTATTGTTGTTGTTCAGGACTAATTATTAATCACCCTCTTCAATCCGTCAGCCTTCTTCATCCAGCACCAAATGTTGCTGTTAACAAGAAATGGTATGGTGTTGTCATCCAGGTCCAATCTGAAGCTCTCAGACTGTTGTCATTGCCTCATTCTAATATGTAGGCGTTGTTCAAGATTGAACTACCAACATCTATTAGGACCAGACTATTGCTATCTATCAAGACTATACTACTAACGTTGTTAGGGTTCAGATAGCTATGTCAACTAAGACTCGGTTGTCACCCATGATCGAGATTGGACTGTTAACTTTGACTAGGACTGTATTGTCGACATCATCTGAGTTATCTTTAAATTTAAACATAGAATTTAAAATTTTATCTAAGATCCAAACAAAAGATTTTAATATTATAATTTGAATTTTTTTATATCATCTAAACAAAAAATTTTAAATATGAGATTTTAAATTTAAATTTTCAACTCAAGTTCATTTATCCAAACGCAACCTTAATAGTTTTTTTCATAACATAGATAATGGAGGAGATATGAGTTAATTCATTAGCTTCTCGTTCACTTGTTTGTTCTTTTTTTTTTTTTAACTTTATGACTTTGCTGTTTATCTTATTATTTGAATCTGTTGAAATTAAAACTCAAAAGTAGTTAAGTGGACAAATATTATAATATTCTTTAAAAAAAATTAAAAATAATAATCCAGGCTAACGGGCCCAATGCAATAGGGTCAATGGCATGCTTGTATTTGAGTGTGTGCGTGTAAAGGATGAAAATGAGTTTTTCTTATATTATTTTACCTTATTTGTTATGTCCTCGTGATCATTACTTACTGTTTATTATTGTTTTTAGCTGAATTAAATAGAAAATTTGGCCCGGAAGTTTCCACCATTTGTAATTGGTATTCTTAACTTTCAATTGATGCAATGTTCTCTGAAAGTTTAAAAAACAGAACAATGTTGTCCTAATGTAACAATTTTAATAGTTAAAAGGAAATGTTGTCCCAAAAAATTTATATAAAAAAATAATTGGTATTCTAGACTTTAAATTCACATATTGTTTTTGAGTTATCAATCTTTAAATAAAAAGAAGGATCCAACAACCCGTTATGATCTAAATTTAGAAAAAGATCTTAAATTGAATTATGACTAAATGTCTTTAAATAAGAGTCTTGCCTAGTAGGGGGCATGACTTGTAAGGAACACTTTAAAGAAATTTATGTAGAGTGGCAAATAGAATCTTTTACAGACAGCTTAATACACAGTTGGATATTGAAAGTGGTACACAGTAGTCTTGTTAGAGTCCTAGCTAGAAATGACGTATGAATCACAAGAGATATCTTAAAGAACTTCACATGGAGGGAAATGCGCAACTTGGCATTCAAAGATAACCCCAAAAAATTAAAAAAAAAAAAAGTGATATTCAAAGTGGTAAAGTGGTCTTGTCATGATCCACCAAAATTCAGTCCAGTTAAGTTGATTTGATTCATTTCTCCCACCTTGGGCTAATCCATGTTGCCTATTGGCAAGTTCGTATTTGCTCATGGTTAGGCACGCAGAAACCTTGACGTGCAACCCCAAATTTTATGGACTTGTCTGGACTTGCTTATATGTAAACTAAGGACGGGTTTGTGAAACGCTCAAGTAGAGTTGATTTTATACCTAAACAACTTTAAGCAAGACTTTTAGTCAAAATTTGAGAATATGAATTATTTTTTAATATTAATAACCTAAAAATATTGCGTAAAAGGAAAAAATTCTCCTGACAATTTACAAGTCAACTTTCTAAGTTTAGAAGTTAATCTCATGGATTTACAAGCCAACTTTTTACATTTTCAACTTTTAAATCTAAGATATTAACTTGTAAATTTAGGAAGTTGACTTGTAAATTAAAAAAAAAAAAAATTTGTCTTCCTTTTGTATTTGTCATAAATACCCAAGATCCTTGAGACTTCACAATATTTAAACAAATTTGTAAGAGCTATTTATAATTAAGTCTCTTATTTTGGAATTGAAGTGATCTTTTTCAGTTTAAGAACTTGACTTATATTGGATGGATGATTCTCTATTGCTTATTTCCAAAAATTGATAACAATGCAGAAATAGCTGGTGCCACTGCTGAGTTATTTAATCGTCTTATTCCCAAGCACGCCAGGAACTGAATTTATTGGTCAAGTGACACGTCTTTAGGGAATGTAAATTGGGATTTTCCTATTTCTATTCTTTCTTTCGTTTGTATAGATATACCCATTCCGGCAATTCTATACGTACCCTAATAGTTCGTTCAGATCTTAGTCAACTGGACTACACTACTTTTAGACGGTAGGAACCTCAACTCCTTGCAAGTTGCAACCTATTCACAAAGAACCACACGAGGAACATAAGCTATGGGAAAAGTATCAAATGGATGAAGTGATTTAACGTGGAAAACACATAATTCACACTCACGCAGTCATGCAGTCAAAGTCAGAGAGAGAGTAACATCAGAAAATGTAACGATGCATGGACTCTGGAGTTCACATCTGATAATTATACTCCACCACTTTTTTTATTTTTTTATTTTTTCCGTCTCTTTCTGTAACACACATCGTCAATTTTATGCAGTTAGTGGATCTGGACTCGGTAACTAAGTGGAGAGAGATTGTACTTGCTTAAAATGTCTTGCAATTCACCTTGTGTCTATCCAGAAAAAAAAAAATGTTAAAAAATTTACTTCTCAACAATTCACTCAAAAACATTGATATTTTAAACTTATTGGTGTAATTTTTTATTTTAACATTTGAAAGCTATGCATTAGCCACTTCATTATTAAAAAATGTTAACTTTGACAATTATTGATTTTAAAATTACAAATTAATACTTTCTCCAAATCACAATGTAAGATATTTTTTAGAAGCTCTACTTGTTTAAAAATGTAGGACATTAGGTAATTTTTATTTTTATTTTTCAATTATACTTCTATTTCATATATTATTCTTTTTGAAAAAAATGGTGTATTGAAATTTCAATTATTATTAGTATGGTACTTATATAGAATATTTAATAAAAGTATAATTATATTACCAAGAAGTTAAAGTATAATTAAAAAGATGTACATTTTTTAGGATATTAAGGTTTTACCTAAATTTCTGTGAAATGGTTACCAATTTCTGATCAAGAGGAGTACTTGGTAAGAAAATTAATATTGGCTAACTCCCTAAAAATATAAATAAATATCAAGAAATAAATTTTATTTTTTATCCATATAGAAGACCAAAATATCATTTTGACAGACCATTTTTGATCCACTAATGGGTGCTTATCGAATTATTAGTCCTGACAACATTTATAAATAATTAAAAATAATATATTTGTTTTGAAGGAAAATATAAATTTTGGTCCTTGAATTTGTTTTCAATTATCAATTTAGTCCTTTAATTTTTGCTTCAAAACAACTTAATTTCTGGTGTCTTAACACAAAATAACTCAGTTCTTTTAATTTTTTGATTGAGTACAACTCAATCTTTATAATTTCTTAACTCAATAAATTAAAAGGATGGAATTATATTGAGTCAAAACTTAAATACTAAATTGATAATTAAGAGAAATTTTAGTCTTTTTCCTTGTTTTAATAAGATATTACTAAAATATTGATACTTTAATATTTAATAATAATAATAATAATAATAATAATAATAATAATAATTTATATAATATTATTTATAAACTTTTCTCCAAAAATTATGAATTTTCTTTTTAAAATTAACAGCTCAACTGGTGTATTCAAGATTTATAAGTAAATATGTTATTTACACTAACTGAATTGTAAGTTAAAATGGTATAGTAAATTATTATAAGTCTTCTTTCAAAATTTATAAATCCTCCTTAAAAAATTTACAAATCAACTAGTATATTCAAGATTTATAAGTAAATGTGTTTTTTTTTTTACTTTACTTGAGTTACAAGTTTTTATTCACAAATGCACTAGTTAAGTTGTACATTTCAAGAATTTGACTTATAAAATGTGTGGAAAGATTTTTGAATAATAATATTTAAATTATTGTATATTAAATTATTAATATTTTAATAATATATTATTAAAGTAAATATAATTTTTTTAATTACTTACCTGTATTGTTACCAATAATAATAATTCGATATTCTCCTGACGGCCAATCAAAATGATATTTTGATATTTTAAATAGGTAAAAAAAAACATCTATCTATTGTACTTATTTGTAATTTGTGAGATTTAATTGATATTAATTTTCTAAAATTTTCTTATGTAATACTTATTTAATTTATATTAATTTTCTTATGTAATACTTATTTATAATTTTTTGAATCGTTTTTTAAAATTTTGAGGTTTTTTATGTAATTTTTTTATAAACAAATAATCAAATTTAATATTTATTATGTAGGATTAATATTGCATCATTTTTGAATATTAAACAGAAACATGCACCACAAAAAATTAGAATACCATATATTTTTACACAAATATTTAAAAGACAAAATGTTCTTCATTACTTTTGATAGAATCAATACAGTTTCCCACCGCCCAACTCATGTAAACTACTTTTAATTTTATTAAAAAAAATTTATCATAGTAATATTTGTGTGCAAACATACCAAGCAACAAGTGAAACAATTATACAGCACATGGGAGTAAATTCTCTGAACATATCAATAACTTCATATAAATTTTTTCTTTTTATTATTTTAATATAATATAAATTTTTTCTATATATTTTTTAAAAATAAATAATCTTCATAAAATTTGAATTCTCAACGTTCGAGGATCCACTATCTTATTACATAGTTTTTTTGTTTTTTTTAATGGAGAACTGAACGCTCGATTAAAACTCAGGCAGTACAACAAAAGTACAACACCAAAAGCCAAAAGGGGGATATTATTACATCCACATTCATTTGTTTGCACTTTAATTTGTACATATTTGACAAAATTCTCCAAATTCTTGTGCTGCTCCATGCTTTTGTATATATAAAAATTGCATTTGATCAAGAATTTCGTCCAGTACAGGGGTTCCAACATGTGGGTACCCCAATGACAACTCCATTAAGCTTCATCTGATCCGCCGTTGATGCTCTCATCTGAAACCCACAAGAACTCACCTTCCTCCCTGTCATCGCCGCCACTGGTTTTGTTTTAGAAGATGAGCATCTCATAAGAACCTTCACCTCAAAATTTATCACTCCGTTAGGCCAACCTTCCCCATCTCTTAATCTGTAGCTCAAAACCTTAGAACAGTCCTCCACCATGCCACTCCCTCCTCCGCCAAGAAAATCCGACACCGCAATCCTCGCCACACCGACGTTCTTTACCACTCCCATTGCCGTCTTGTGCTTCACCTCGAATGTTATCGATCTCGTGTGCACTGCCATATCTACCAAGAACTTGTCGTTCCACAAGAACTGGCTAGTTGTAGCCGACACCATGCCCGTGGCGAAGCTGTTGATGGACTCCGCTCGAACGACGACATACACGTTGTTGGTCACGGGAGTCCGATCGACACGGAGGTTATCAGCAGATAAAACGGTGACCTCTAGGGTTAGAGATGAGGCTTGTGCGTGCATGATGAGATTAATGGATGAAAGTAAAGGATTCAATAAACAAGACTTGGGATTTGTTTGGAGCTGAGGTTGAGAAGGGAAGAGGATATAAAGGGAGATGAGGATGCGCAGGAAAAGAGAGAGAAACAAAGAGGTTGTTTCGCCGTGCATGCGAAGTGCTAACCTTATGACTTCTGATAGACTGAAAGTCTGAAAAAGATTGACGAGTGGAAGGTAAGGATGACGCGTCACGCGTGAGTTGACTCCGAATTCTTCTGATGTTGTTGGACTGTCCATGGTTTCCAATATGGAATCTCTATGGAAAAATTTCACTTATGACCATCTGACCATATTTAATAGAAAAAAAATTCAAAATTATTTCTATGAGAAATAGCATCTTTTATACACTGCATAATTATGAGAGGTGAGAGTTCGCCTAAAAAGAAAAGTAGAATTGAAATCCACATGGCAAGGCTATCATCAAAACTCGATAGTTTGCCTAGATTTAATTATATTTATTGTCTCACTTATTTAACGAAGGATTATCCCACTGGCTTAATGAGGGACTTGAACCTAATTAGTTTTCTACTTGTTCAATGAGGAAGTCAATTTAAAAAGAATGATACCCCACAATGTAAGATTTGGGAGAAATTGTGACTCACAAGTGAGTTAAACAAACCTTAGCCGAGTAGACTCTTACACGTAAATGGCTAGGGTAATCTTATCTTTTAGATAAGCATAGTGTGTTTTAGCTCATGATTTCATGTCAAAGGCATAAGGAGGATATAACAGAGGTGATCATGTATATTGTGATTAAAAAAGGCATATAGTTGTATGTATTTTGTCCCTTGAGATGTAATAATGTGATTAACCGTGTATCATTATGAATATTGATTATCAGATAGAATTTCATGAATTTATACCATTGATAATGGAGAATGTAATTATGTGTTTAAATATGTGAATTTGATTTAAGTATAATAATGTTTTCCACTTGCATTTAAATTGATTGACATGCATTAGTATAAGTTAGAAATACCTTAATTATTGAGTGGTTGTACTCACTACTTTATCTTTAACATTACAAGAGCTAACTCATTGGGTCATGACCGAGGGAAATAGACTGAGGCTTAGGACTTTAATCCTAAATCTATAGGCATCTTTATTTTAAGTATTATATGTGTATATTTATTAATGACATTGCCAACTAGGAGTTTATATGTACATTTACTTGTATTATGTGTTGTTTTTTAGTTAAATTGTGTATTTTAGGCCCTAAGTTGAGTATATATGCAAATCGTAAAATCTAAAAAGAGTCAAAATATTACTACAAGTAAAGGATGGGTATGACATGTGATTGAGGATGATTAATTGATGATTATGTGATTGAAACTCTCCTTTTTATTTTTGAAATTAAGGGATTGAACATTGAAAATGTGTTGCATTGAAAATGAGTCTTCAATAGGCACAAAGGAGTAGCTAAAAAGGAGATATAGATATGTAACACATATACCAGTAAGAATGACATAACTAGTATCAAGTGGTTAACGGAACCCTTTTTTACATCTAAATTGAGGGAAGAATAATTCCAACTAAAAGAAGCCATAAGGTTAGAGGCAACGCTCGACTAGCTGGTAACTTAGTCAAGAGAGATTCTTGGGTGGGAATTTTGATGATGGAGGTGTCACTGATCTTCAGACTTGAGAGGTTGGGAAGCTTAAGTACGTCATCTGTGCTTATTGAGGACTTGTATGATAATGGGTGAGATGAGAATTTCCCCGAGTGAAATTTTCCCACTCGCTCAAGTTAGATTCTATTGGTGTAGGTTTAAAATAAAGGTGTCGTTGATGTTCTACACGTTTACCAAATGTAACGGACAATAGAGCAGTCAATTAGGTTAAGCCAGAAAAATCAAAGAGGAAACTTCTTTGAGGTGTAAAGTGACAAATCGAGCTTAAAAGGGTCGGCCCTTTTAAGCTTGAAAATAAAAGGGTCAACCCTTCATGTAACATTCCAAATTTTTAATCCTCGAATTATTAAGAGATTAATTAAGTTTAATGATATGAATTGAGTGATTTGACATCATGTGTGTCTAAGGAGGTCTAATGAATGTAATTGGTTATGTTTTCAACCCTAGTTATAAGTCCAAAGTGAAGACAAACCTAGGTATTGAAAAGAGAGATGGAAAATGTGAAGAAAGGTCTCTATGCCACATACTGCAGTGAGCAGCACACTTATCATGGCGCACAAATGACTGAATTCATTCTCTTCCACATTTATAAAGTGTTTAATTAAGGTTTGATAATGTAAGATAATTTTCTGTTCATATAGACTATGGGTCTGAATTCATTGACTCAAAGGAGTTAATATGAGTATATTTGAGTATATAACCCTAAAAATAATGAGTTTTGATATCTTTGATTGTTGGATCTCATTAATATCTGCACTTAGTAACTATAATGGTTGTTGGAAGAATAGAAATGCTGTTAATGGGAATTTAATAGCTCATTCATATTAATGGGAACTAAAAGAGAGTTAATAAACTAAATATGTAAACATAAACATGAAAAATATGGGCATTTGGGTAGTCTAGAAGTGAAAGATACGAGTTGAAAATGTGTGTTTGACATTGTTGATAAAGTTTAAAATTGGTTAATTGTAAATTGAGCTCTTGAACACCATTTTTGCTTGGAAAGTCAAGCTTAGAAGCTTAATATTAAGGGGTAAATCTTTAATCTCTCAAAGGTTTAAAGTAACCTGAAAAATCCTATTTTAGGTAGTTATATGTTGATTACAACACAATGTGAAATGTGTGTTTAACTTGTGAATTGTGACTTGTGAATGCATGTAAAATGCTATAAAACTTTGTATTTACATAATTGCAATCGTAATGGGATGTAAAATTGAATAGTTGATGATGAGTTTGATAAAGAGGAATGTGTTGAGTTTGAAAGTAGTGGATTTATGTGATAAATGTGAAAATAAGTAACGATGCTCACTTGGGTAATGCACAACCGTAAGCCAAATGCTGATTTGATAATGAATAAATGAGATGTAAAAAATGAGTGAGCATCGTACATGGCATAATCAATAGGTGAGAGTTCGCATAAGGATAGGAGTAGAAAAAATTCATAAGGCATTTTGGCTATCCTCCAGTGTATGGGGGTATAGCCTTATCTCATAATTTATTGAAGAACTGTCTCATAGTTTGTCAAGAGACTAGAACCTAACTATCTCAACCAATTTATCAAAGAAATTAGTCTAGGAAATACGAGACCTTAGAGATTCAAGAGTAGGGGAAGCTATGGTCCGAGAGTGAGTTATGTGATATTTGGCGGGTCACACCTCACAGTTGGTGAGCTTGCATAGTCCATTCACATGGACAGAATCCTATTTAGTGTTATAGCCTACGGTTTCAATCAGAGAAAATAAGAGAGTATAAAGATGATCGATCATTGCCTATGTGATTAAACAACATGTCACTTAATCAAGATGTGGCAAGTCATATTGATATCGAGTCATAGTTATATGTTTGAATGTCTTATAGTTATGTACCATGTGATTTCACAGTAGTGAAATAATTGAGACATAATGTGTTGTGATTCTTGTAAAACTATTTGTTAAGGCATGTTTTTCTTTTTTAAGAAAATCCACTTTCCATACTTTTATGTTTTTGTCAATTGATATACAACTGCATAGGGTAGATTTACCTTGGTTATTAAGTGGCTAGACTTACCCCCTCTTCTTTAACATTTTACAGGCTCTAACTCTTGTGCAGAGAGGGATAAAGCTTAGGAGGCTTAAGAATTAGTGGATTCCTATTGTATGCCTCTATGTTTAGCTATTTCTTTTGTGTAATAGATTTACAGTGCCAATTCTAGGATGCATTTTAAGTATACTTGCACCATAGAATTGCCTATAATATCTGGATTGTATTTTGGGCCCTGAATAGTTGTGTATGTTGAGTTATTTATATTAATAAGGCCAAATACTTGTGTAAATATAAAAAAGTTATTTTAAGTATGATATGAATGTTTTCGAATGCAATGTAATAAATTAACTCCTCCTTCTATTTTTGGTATTAAAGGGGTTGAGAAGTAATTTTGTGCTATACTGGTATTTGAATGCATGTAGTGCATTGTACTAATAGTCTTAGGTTCAATAAATATGATGTGGGTGTTAGGAATGGCTTTTGATACTTGTTTTGAGTTTTGGACACCCTTTTTGACTGTGAAAGTTGTAAAAGTGGTAAAATGTGTTTAGGTACCCAACTTTCTAGCGTGATTTATTTTGAAAGTGAACCCATACTATTAGCTAGATTATAAAAATAGTTTCCCGTTAACACCTAAATCATGTCATTTGAACGTCGAAAAGAGAATTAAGGCATGTGGAAGTTACTCAATTCTACTGTTAAGAAAACGTGCAACATGCTGCAACACATAGAGGACAACAAGCCATGGTGCAGAGTACACCAACCGTGGCTCATTTTTTTATTTTCAGCACGTTGAAATTTTTCAACTATTTTCAACTCCTTTACTCCTCCAAGGTATCTTACACTTCTATAACTTGATTTTTACTCTGATTAAAGAATTGATGAATGTTTTTAACTCAAATTAAATTATGAAAATTTGGGATCCTTTTTTTTAAATTGATAATTGCCTTATAGGGTCAGGATTGGCCTATATATATATTTTAAGTTTAATATAAAAAATAAATACTACACACTAAAAGTAAAAGAATTTAAAAACTAAAAACCCTAACTTGCCTCCCTTATAATCATTTGATTTCTGTCATTCATGTTCCTTGCATGGTTTAGAGTTGAATGATAACTTATTATATGTTATTGATTTACTTTAAATATTTTTGCACGCTTTAAATATATTGAAATTATATTTTTAGTTTATTATTTATTGCAAATAATAATGATGAAGAAGGAATAAATGAAAAGCTTAATATATTTGTCATTGGCAAGTAATTACTTAATATTATGTGTACTAACTTTTTTAAAATTTTAAATATGTTTTTTAGACTTTTAAATTAAAAAATAACACACGTACGCACGCACGCACGCACGCGCACGCACGCGCACATACACACGGTTGGCCCTTCATCCTTGAGAATCAGGGTCAGGTTGGCTAAAATAGAACCCTAAAATATAATCAGGCTTAATAAAGCTAACCTATTTAGACCCTGGCACTTCAAGGGCAACTCTTTAAAATTAGACTAGCCTTAGTTAACAGCTCAAACAAATAGTTTATTTGTTCTTATAGTGAGAGATAATATTGTCATTTAATTATAAATTTTAATTTCAAATTAATATCCCTCCCTCACAATGATATATCAATATTTTTTGAAGTTTTTGCTTTTATTAAGTACTGTCAGAGGATCGTGAGTGAAATTTTCCCAATCTCTATTTTTGCGCGTGCTGTGTGTCATGAGCCCCCCCCCCACGCGCTCTTCTCACTAAAATAATTTGGTCGCATTGATGTAAATTAAATAACAAGGGTAGGGGTTCTTTCGGTCTGTCTGTTGTAACTTGGTTATTGTTATTATTCCTTCGTGGAAAATTGATCCACAGGTCTTTATGTTTTTTTAATAGTAAATATGGATTTTGTAATTGATTTTGTTTGATCAATTTGACTCTTATAATTTGATTCGTTAAATCTGTTAAATCTTGAAAATCTATTCAGCAAGTAATAGATCTAACAAATCAAACTATAAAACATCAATCCGAACCAAATAAATCACATAAATATTTTATGTAAAATATAAAAATAAGTACATTATTAAATTTATTATCACTATTTTGTACAATATTTTATGGAATTATTATCATTATTAAATTTTATTCTACTTTTTATTTTGTAAAATATAAAAATATGTACATTAAAAGAAAACTAGAAAAGACAGCTAAGCGTGGATTAATTACTTTAAATCACAAAAATATTTTATGTACTTAAAAAATAGGTACCTTATCCAATCTGATAATAATTCAGAAATATTCTTAAAATATTCTAAAATAATATTTATCAATTTCAATTTATAATAAAGCATAACTTATTTACCAATCTACCCTCATTATAAATAGATCCCTAATTTTTCTAAATATCTTGATGGTTTCACAAATCCCTCGTATGTATAGTTCATATTATATTATTTTTATAATTTGGTGAAAATTTTCAAAATTATATTGAAATATGATGTTTACATATTTTAGCCAATATTTGAGGAATTCCATAAAATAAAAAGATTTTTATCAATGGGGGACCCTAAAGGCCATGTCGGGCAAAGGAGACATGAATACATACAAGGAGAGCTTGTGGTGATCTTGGTCTTTTTGGGAAACACAACGAATGAGGGAGAAGAAATTATTATTATTTTTTTCTTCCCCAGTATTATTCATTTTTCAATGACGTATAATTTTGAGATTGCCCGTGCTTGTCTCAAGTGGAAAAAACATTTAATCATATCATATATAAAGGTTGAGCTTCAGAAGTCAAAGATTGACTTCTTTTTGTTTTTTTTTTAAGAAATTTAGGCAGAAAACTCTATAAAAACTGCAAAATGATTCATAGAAAAAGATATAATGAAAAGTGACAAACTTATATAATTAATCTTATATACTTAATGTGTTTGTTTACAATTAAATCAAGACATGTAAATCTTTTATAAAATATTTAGTCTATAATAAATTCTTGTCATTAATTTTATTAACAAATTAAAATTCACTTATCATCATTTGATTCAATATAAGTATATTAAGTATATAAGCCAAATACATAAGTCTTACTATAATAAAAATGCCTTTGAAGAATTATTTTCAATTAAGCCGATAAGATTCAAATTTTATAAGTTAAATAGCCATATAAAAAAAATTAGAAACAAGACAAGGTCTTAGCACCCTTAATTAACATGCTTGTTATGAGTTACCAACAAAAGAATCGACGAGTTATGAACCATTTTATCATGTGGCGTCAACTAAAAGGTGAGAGATAATTGACTTTTAAGATAAAATTGTTGGTGGAAGGTGTGGTTGGAATGATAAGAAAGTGCTAACATCACGTGAGATGAAATAGTCATGAAAAATAGGTAGGAAGGTCGCTAAAAAGCAACTCAAGTGATATAAACGATCCTAGACCAAGAAATGAAAAATCCTGGCAGCAATATGAGACTAATGTGACCCTCAACCATGACCTTGAGGGATCACATTTTCCATATCACTATCTTAGAAGACTCGATTTCTCAGCTTGATAGCTTATTAATTTGTTGCCTCTCTCATGCAGAACTCGATGCAATATGCAGAGCGCAAGATGAGAATAGGGAAAAGCCAGATTATTACTATTCCAGCGGTCGTGCTGAATTTACCTCCAAATGATGTCAACCCATCCTATCCAATTCTATTCACACGCAACAAAGCATCCCCCCCCCCCTCCCTTCTTTGTTATCTAATCGAATGGATTCCAATCAAACCAAAAGCTTCAGTATTTCAACCAAACCGGGATCCCAGCAGCGACTCCGGTCAAAGCGTTGCTGCTAATGCAGACAGGCATGCCTTTCACCGGCTGTGAAGCTGCTGCCAGAGAACATTCCGATGCCTTCACCCTCACGGAAACATTAAGAATCCCGTTTCTTCTCACTTTACAGTCCCACATCCTATAGCTCAAGAAATGCAGTTCATTCTCCGGTACATACCCTTCAATGAAGTCCGACACCGGCACTCTTGCCGTCCCTATGCTCTTAATTCCAGTCAAGGTTCTGCACTTAACCTCAGCCAGTATAAAGCTCGCATGCAGCGGCACTTCGACCACAAGTTTCTCCTTCCATGACGGGCAGCTCCCACCCTCTGTGTTCATTTTTGTCTCAAAGGCAGCGCAACAGTCGGCTCGAACTGACACGAATGCCTTCTTCGTCAAGGGCTTTCCATTGATTCTGAGGTCTTCCGCTGATAAAATGGTGATCTCTACAATGCGTGACATCGCAGCTGGCGTGCGAGATTAGTTTATTAATTATCCCCAAAATGTTGAAAACAATTCCTGGATTTTGAAACATTAATTCAGAGGAAGTTTATATACCGTAATTGGAGGAAACCAGAGAGAAGCAGGAGAGAAACAGAGAGGTGATTTCTTTCGGTTGATTATATAATTTCCTTTTAATATCAAACAAAACTTAAAAATCCTTTGGAATTTTTTAGCCGTGCGCGATTTGGGAGAGCAAGTCCGATGCCTCACTTGGTCAAATTATTTTTAATTCCTCTTCCTTTTTTTCCCCTTATTTTTAATATTTTTTTAAAAAATGACGTCCTCAATAATTATTTTAAAGTTGACATATTTTCTATCTTTATATATGCTATATAATAAAAAGTCATCTGTCCTATCAAAGTCAGAAGATAAGAAGTGGAAGACTAGGAAGAGAAAAGTGGAAGAAAGGAAAAATATTTTTTGTTTTTTATTTATTTTTATAACATTGCCATAATAATTACGAAGTATTTTCTTTACTTTTTGCATATGGAAAAGAAGTAATCCATTGGCCACAAAGACTAACATCGCTCAAAGGACAGAGTAGTTTTTATTGAAATTTAATCCATATAGAAGGGTTAGGAATTGAAATAATAATAAGTATGTAAATAAAATATGAATTTCTGTGTATAATTATATTTTAATATCAATCTTTTCACATATAAGAATATGAAAAATGTCTATAAAAAAAAGAATATGAAAAGTGAATGTAATTAATTTAAAAATTGACCGAAGAAAGTGTCATACGTGATCGATATGAGGGCGTTTCGAAGAAGACAAGTGTACCTTGGAAAGTTACGGAGGAAATTTCATATTCCGCAGGGCAAAATTAGATTTCACTCGTTGAGTTTTTTAATAATAATATAGTCAACGCGTCGTATTTTTTCCCCTTTTTTAGGCGAGATAATCAACGCATTGTACGTTCATTAGGAACGCGTGTTTGAGAATATGAATCCTATTTTATAAATTGGACCAACCCAGCCAGCTATATTGCTTTTGAGAAATGACTGGCTTTTGAAGGTTGAAACTTGAAATTGACTTGAAAAGTACTGGGTAATTTAAAAAAGGACGAAGCTGAGATCCAGTTCTTGTACGTTGTACATCCTGTTTTCTAATTATCCGACGCCGGCTGCTTTTTCTTGCCAATTCATGTTTTTTGGTTTTCTTTTCATCACCAACCCCGTTGAATTCAAAACCTCGAGACAAGTTGAAGTAATTAGTGGGATAGAATCCACATATCCTCTCCCCAGGGGTGAGTATTAAGTTCAACTTTTCACTCCATGCATAGTTAGTGCTTTTTTTTATAAAAAAAAAACATATTTGATAATGAAAAAGTTAACACTGATTCTATGACACATCACCTTGAATTTCCCTTGTACTTCTATGATTTCTCCTTCTATGGAAGTATAGTACAGTAAGTTTTTCTTTTAAAGGAAGACAGCTATGATGGTGTTTCTTCCAACAATTTACTGTAATAACAATGTTTGACATGCCAACATTGTTTATTTACCTCACTTATCTACCAGATTTCAGTATATGGCGGTCACTGGGACTGAGAGATTAATAAGATGATACAATCCTTGTCTTTCTCCATTCCAGTAATTATTTGGTTTGCAATGGCATAAACATAGAATGTCATGGCATTCTAGCTCTGATACAATCATCAATAGCACCAGAAACTCTAAGCATACAAGATTTGTAAACTCGTAATTAAATATAAAAATCTTGTATGGGGAACTATTACATAAAACATTGCCATCTCAGGTATGTTACATCATACCAGAAAACTAATGGTTCATAACTTGGCAACTGGGTAGCTATAGAAGGTAGCGCGGGCTTTATAGATTAGCTTCTCAGTTTTCTTGAACTTAAACTCAAGTACAACTACTGTCAAATTTCGTCCACTCTTCACCACAGAAGCATCAGCTATCACCTCTGCCTGTAAAAATAGAGCATGGCCACAAAGTGAAGGATATAACCAGGTAATCAGAGTCTTCATACGAACATGGTATTTTTAACCAGCCACCATAAGCAACAATGACCGCATATAAATTTTAGCCGGCTCAAAGGAAAAATTGTACTGCTCATCCAACAACTAGCATTGCAACTAATCATAACTTGCTGAAAAAGGAAGCACCGTTTCAATACTTTTAGCTTTAGAGTTCAAAGTCACAGGAACAACGAGTTTGTAATTATAACTACAAAAAAATTCAGTCTTCCAGCCAAAGGCAGTGTTTTTAAAATCCTACTGGTTAAAAAGAAGAAGAAGAAGAGGAGGAATGGAAAGAAAGAAAGAACAGGACAAAACTTGGCTAAAGTTCTATGTCGGTGTTTACGGTTTACAATATTTTTTTTTCAACAAAGACGTAACATATGAAGAAAAATCTTGAAAATACCTAACCATATAGTGTTAGTTGTAAGATATATGCGTTCGTCGTGTTCTCAATAGAAAAAACTTATAACATACACCTTAAAAACTCCATCAAAATGTCTTTTTTTTTTTCAATGGAAGCTGGAAATTCTATTAGAATTTCAAAAGAAGATCAACAAAGTAACAACCTGACATCCGTCATCATCTTCCACCTGTTGATAAACAAGACAGGGAGGATGCTTAAAGATACAAAAATTACCATCTAAACTATGTGAACGCATCAATAGAAGCTTAACGCCCAGAACGTTTAGCTTTGTTAGCCTATTGTCCTCAGTAATTGTAGTGGATGATGCTAAATAACGTTATTTATAATTGGTAGGAACTCTGGCATATCACCTTGACATTGAAACTAAAATGCATTGTTTTTCTGAAGAATTAAGAGCTTATTTGAAACTATTTTTACTTTTTTATTTTGAGAATTGATTTTTTATATAACATGTTTTAAAAATAAAAAATAATAAAAATAAGATGTTTTTTTAATTCTTTAATAATAATCTTATAACACTTAAAACATATTTTTATTTTTCTATTCTTCAAAATAATATTTTACTTTTTTTAAATATTTTTAAAAATATGTTATCAAACATATTTTTTTATTTTTTTTATTTTGAAGAATAGAAAACCCTTTTCAAAGCAAGTTGCCATGGAGGTCCTAAATTCCCCCAGAAAAAAAAGCGACAAAATCCGAGGGGCTGTCAATTCGCAGAACATGCAAAGAAAAGCATTGTGTGACGAGCAGAAGAATCAAAATTCAAAACAGACTCACATTGACTGGAGCACCAGAGAGGTAAGACATGCTCAGTTCCCCGAGAAAAATGTGCTTATCCTCAGCTACAACAGTTCTAGCACAAGCTATAGATATCAATTCGACCACAGATGCAAGACCCCCTCCATGTAGTGTTTCAAAATAATTCTGCAATTCCAGACATGATGAAAAAACTGGTACCCATTTCTGTTTGGTACCCTAATATAAATCTTGAACTGGAAAAATCACTTCAGCTCTTGTCAGAGGAAGAGGGGTGAAAATTCTAAAATGAAAACAAAATTGCAGCCTCGCAACTGATTGCATGTTATATACATCCTAGAATTTTTTATCCCTCCAAATTCCGCTAACACAAAGAAATCAACGGCCAGGAACTATAATTATATTGCGATTAACAGAAATTTCGATGAACCCTCAAGAAACCCATCTCTTGCGAATTTCTAAGCTACCTAGCAGAAGATCAAGACTAACTATAGCAGCAAAGTAAAAGGCACGAGGATATAAGAGATTACAGAGATAGGAGGTTCGACGGAAACTGTGCAAATGATTCGACCCCGTTGGACTCGTTCGACGTTAAGGAAATTGCGAATGAATGCAGAAAAGAAGCCATTGGCATGGGAAGTTTGAGGAAGGGATTCGTTAATTCCCCAAATTTGAAGGGCAGCTAGAGTCTTAGAAGCGTGAAGAGGGTCAACTTCCCGTGGAAGTTTCGGGGCCGTCGAGTAAGAGAGTGTGTGAGGCTGAGGAAGAGTAGTAGAGGGTTTCGCTGCCATTGCCGCCTTGATTGCGCCTGTCGCTCAGCTTCCAAGTTCCAGCGGACTTAGCTAATCCGAGTTTTTTTTTTAAAAAAAAAAATATATATATATATATATATAAAAGTCAAATTTATATAAAGATGAAACGATTAGTATATTAAAAAACCTAACCCATTGTCACATAAAAACCAAATGAAAACTCACAAAGATAAGTCCAATAGTTGACATAATAACGTGATCAACACTATCACAAAGAAGTTGCCAAACAAAACCAGGATAAACTCATCTCATAAGGATTTTTTATAGCGGCATGTGATCTTAAACAACGAGAAGATGTGTTAATAAGGACTCTAGTATCTCTACTGACATTGATTTGAGCTGATTCTTGATTAGTTAATCTAAAAGCTGAACAAAGGATTGATACCCACAATAGTGTGTAGATGAAGAGAGGAAAAAATGTTGGAAGAGGTCATAAGTTGACTGGCACACAAAAAAAACAAATGACTCTACCCGCAGCTAACAAGGTTAGCCATTGAGTTCTTTCATTATGATGAAAGATGCATGCAGAAAAAGAAAATTGCAGAAGGCAAGTTATGGAAATTAGTGCAAGTCCTTCGCATCTATGTGAAACCAAAGATGAGCCTCATTGTAGAGAGTTTGTAGATGGTATGCGGTAGCCGGTAGGCACTCGGAATAGAGATGAAGTAAGATGAAAAATATATTAAATTGACTAGAGTAAGATGTCACTCTAATGAACTCAATAACCAAATAGAAGAACCTCCATGGGAAAATAATATCCTGCTACTATAGAAGCTAGGATATACATAATCAGAAATTACAACTAAATACATCAAATAATGCAGAATAATAGTCTAAAAATCAGAAAATAACTGACTGATACATTGGTACCTCACTAACAAAAGTGAAGGTCCTATTATTCAGCAACTAATAGCAAAATAGAACAATATATATATATATATATATAATAGTAAAATAAGAAGCATAACTACAATTATGACAAGTGTTCATTTTTCCCATTCCTGCAATTAATTTATAGTAAGCACATCATGCCATAAATTGCAACTAATGCAGTTGGTTGTAAACTAGTTATGCATGAGTATGAATAACTCATCAATCAATTAATATATTGGTGAACTTTAAAGTTAACTTTTCTTTTAATAATTCAACTCACCCCGTGAGAAGAAATCCATAAAATGCCCCATGTTGAAATCACCCCATACATACACCACTAGCACCCACATGCAAGTCTCTTTTTCAAAAATTTAGTAAAAAAACTTGAAAATAAATATAAAAATTAAATCCTACGTGGTTGCTTTGGCCATATCTCCTATTCTCCTTGTGAGTCATTTTTTCTCTTTTTATGCTAATTGTTGGCCTAATTTTCATGAGGGGTATCGAAATGTTGCGACCCTTAATGTGTGTACCAAGCGTGTCAAAGAAGCATGTCCTCAAAGAGAGTGAGTTGGATCAAATAATTAAGCAAGTTCTGTAGCATTTTATAGAATTTAACCCCTAATTATATGAGCAAATAAGATTGATTAAGTAAATTATTGAGAACTAACAAGTGTTATGGGTTGTGATTTCAATCCTAGGATTGAGTCCAGAGTGAAGTCAGACCTCCCAGAAGTCAAAAGGTGAGAAAAATAAAGAAAAAGACTCTGTGTCACATGCCACGACGCACGAGCCATTAGAATGCCAAAGTTCCCTCTTTGTACCACCATGGGCCACGACACACAGTTGCTATTCTGCAGACTTAAGAGCGATATCAGACATGAAAAAGAGAAAGGAAACAAAGAAGAACGAAGAGGAACCAGAGAGCTCTATTAAGGCATTACAAGTTTGAAAGATTAAGAGCAATTTGAAGCTTGTTAACATTAAAGGTAAGTCTCATAAGCCTTCCACTTCCTTCCTTTTCCATTTTTCTTACATATGGAAGTTAGGGTTTATTAAAAAAGATGATTTTCAATCCATGGAGGCTATGGGTCCAAACTCATTGACTTAAATAGAGTTAATAAGAGTTTTGTAAATTATTTAAACCTATCATTAATGCATTGGAAGTTTTGGTAGTTAAAGGGTAATAAATACCCAAAATTCTACCATTAATAAGGTAATTGGAGTAATGTGAAGCTATTAATGGCTAGTTTGGATTTCATTGAAGTTAATATGAGTTAAAGGAAGTTAATAAATTCTATGGGTACCTTTATTTATGAGGACATTGAATTATGAGAGTATTAAAGTGTAAGGATAGATATTGAACATTATCTAAAAAGGGATATTGTGATTAAATGTAGAGTGATCATATTTGGCACCATTCAAGCTTTGTGAAAGCTTTGGAAGTGGGTAATTGAGAGGTAAACTTTTGACTTTTAAAGGTTTAAGGTAACGGGGAAATTCTTTCTTGTGCTTTTACATGCTAATTGATTTATTGATTTATGTGTTATAATTGAAGTGCATGAAAATTATTTGAAATGCAAGTATGACAAAGTATTTGAAAATCAAATATTATGATTTTGTGGAGTTCAATTATATGATTCATGTGAAGTTCTATGAATTAGTGTCAGTAAAGTTCAATGACATGGTTTATGTGGAGTTCTATGAATGTTATAAGTTGGTGTTCAATGATTGTGTGAAATGTAGAGTTCCATGAATGTTTGTAAATGGAGTTCAATTACGTAATGTATTGTAGAATTTGATGACATATTATTATGTGCTTTTATGATGAACATGTATATTGCTAGTACGATAAGAATATTAAGTATGCTTGCATAATGATTACTTGCATGCTATGAGAAATTGCATTTTTATCCACGGCATGATCATGAGCGATAAGAGGTTGCCTAGGAAGAGGAGTAGTGAGTTTGAAATCCACGTGATAAGGCTACCATTGAGCTTGATGGTTTTCCTATGTCTTAATATTTTATTGCCTTGCTTGTTGTACAAGGAACTCTAACCTAACTAGTTTTCTACTTATTCAACAAGGAAGCTAGTTTAGGAAAGATGACACCCTAATGTGTGAGATTAGGAGAAATCGTGACCTATAAATGAGTTAGGCAATCTTAAATGGGTAATTTCTCATGGGTAAGTGGCTAAGATAGTCTCATCTCTTAAACTATCCCAGTGTGTAATAGCCCACAGTTTCATGTTGGAGGCATAAGGAGAATATAAGAGAAGTGTGATCATGTATGTTAAGATAAAAAGGGCACATGATTATATGTATTGTATCCTTTGAAATGAAATTATGCGATTAACTTTGTAATATTGTGAAAATTGATTATTATATTGTGATTTCATGATTTTATGTTAGTGATGATGGAAAATGCAAATATATGTTCTTAAACATGCCAAATTGATGAGTATGACAATGAATTGCCACTGACATTTAAATTAATTGACATACATTAATATAAGTTTGATAGATCTTAGTTATTAAGTGGTTGTATTCACCATTTTCTCTTTAATATTATAGGAGCTACTTCATTGGCACAAGACTAAGGGAAATAGTTTGAGGCATAGGATTATTATCCTATATGTAGGCTTCATTTTTTTTTTAGTTATTATGTGTATAATTTTGCATGATCTTGCCAACTAGGAAAATACATATTATTGGTCTACTTGCACTATTAAATTATTGAATTAAATTATGTATTTTACGCCTTAGGATGTATATGTATTGATTGTGAAATCTAAAATAAGGCTAAAATACTTGTGTAAGTAGGAAGTGAGTGAAATTATGATTATTGTGGAATGATATGATGATTTGTAAATTTAAGGCTTCCCCTTCTGTTTTTGTAATTAAAGGGTTAAGTATTAAAAATATGTTATATATAATGCTTATAAGATGTGATGTATTGCACAGGTCTGTTATTGTTTATTGAGTATGATTTAGGTTATAAATTAGGCTCTTGGCAGTTGAAATGTGAATTGGGCACCTAAGTTGTGTAATAAGATTGAAAAGGAGTGAGTTTTGAAATGGGTGTCCAACTTTTGATTGAAAAATAATATGATTGTGAAATTAATACTATTAGCTAAAGTTAGGAGAAATCTCTCAATAAACATCTAGATCACCTCAATCAGGCAATGTACGAAGACACAAGGCATGTCAAAAGTTCACCTTATTGTTGTTAAATGACAGCAGTAATGCTATAAAAAATGTGTAATACATCGCGACGTATGGCTCTTGAGCCGTAGCGTATGGCACAAAGACATATGTGTTGCAACACACCTCTACTTTTCTACACTACGTTACTATTTTCAATTATATTGCAAATACTTTAATTTTTTTTAGATTTTCATGCTTCCATATACTATTTACATTTTGATTTGGACTTATAAAGATGTTTTGACTTGCTGGAAAAACTTTAAAAACTTGGGGTCCTATTTTGTAAATTTTATAAACTTGATAATCTTATTTGAGTTAATCCCCTGATTACCTAGAATTCAAAGTTAATTAGAGATTAGTAAAGGAGACCTTATAAGTTCTCAATGTCCTTTCAATCCAGATATTTGGTGGCAAAAAGACAATCAATAAGAGCATGTGGTTCAAGTTCTACTTTCATAATTAAAGATGGTTAGTCTTCACATTTGATTCATCTCAAAATATAGTACTATTTGATTTTCTTAAAATTTTGAATCACGAGATGTAGATGTGCGTGTGAGGGAGATACTCTTCATAATTTTCACTTTATACTTTTGGTGTTAGCCATCCTTTAAAAATTAAAAAAATATTGCCCATAGCATTGCAAGACAATAACACTTTCTATCCTATGAACAAAAGAAAAAGAAGTCACACACAAGGATACTAGAGTTGTCTCAAGTGAGAAGAGTGAATTCCTCGAATGTAAATTTTACTTATTTTTTATGGGCATATTCTCTTGCATTTTGTTTTGGTATAACATTATTTCAAGTGATTACATAAAATTTCAAATGATCACTTCAATTTTAGCACATTTGTCTTTGAATCATCTTCACAAGCTATCATTATTTGAGATAACAAATGGTTCGTATTATAAGGTCTCCCTTATTATTCTCGAGTTAACTCCAATTTCAAGGAAATCAAGGAATTAACCCCAAATAAGAATTTTTAAGTTGTAACATTTACCAAAATAGGATCCCAAGTTTTCAAAGTTTTTCAATATGATAAAACATTTTTACAAATGTAAATCAGAGTGTAAATAGTATGCAAAAGTATTGGAATCCAAAAAGAGTCAAATCATTTGCATAAGAGTTGAAAATAGTGAAACAGTGTAAAAAACAGACATATGCCACAGCTTATTATACGTGTGTCATGGCACGTTACTCTCTATGCCATTCATATAATTGAACTCTAAAATATTATTCCATATAATCTCACATAAGCATGTCATTGAACTCT
This sequence comes from Prosopis cineraria, assembly GCF_029017545.1. Lineage (NCBI taxonomy): Eukaryota > Viridiplantae > Streptophyta > Magnoliopsida > Fabales > Fabaceae > Prosopis > Prosopis cineraria. The sequence continues at coordinate 43,955,877 of NW_026555343.1, read as the reverse complement.
ACAAACATAATTTCATTGAACTTCACACGAATTAAGTCATTGAACTCCATAAAAGCATATTATTTTATTTTCGAGTAATCTATGTCACATTTGCATTCTTAATAATTTTAGTCATTTCAATTATAACATGTAAATCAATTAATACAAAAAAGCACAAGAAAGATTTTACCTAGTTACCTCAAAACCTTCAAAAGGTTAAAAACCCCTCAATTACTCATTTTCAAAGCTTTCATGAAGCTTGAACAATGCCAAATATGCTCTCTCTACATTTAACCATAATGTCAATTATCAATATTCCTTTTTGAAAAGTTTTCACTATTAGTTCAACACTCTTAAAATTTAATCTCTTCATATACCAAAGTATCCATAGGGTTTATTAGATTCCTATAGCTTCTATTAACTTTATTGAACTCTCAACTTGTCATTAATGGCTTCACATTACACTAATCACCTCATGAATAATGGAATTTCATGTATTTATGGCTCCTAACTACCAAAAATGCCTAGAGCCATAAATGTTAAGTTTAAATAACCTAAACAACTCTCATTAACTCTATTTAAGTCAATGGGTTCAGACATATAGCTTATATAGACCAAAAATTATTTTTTCATCCTAACTTCTCAATTCAAGAAAAATGCAAGAGAAAGAGAGGTAAAGATCTTAAGAGTTTTACCTTTAGTATTTGGAAGCTTTAAAATACTGCTAATGTCTCAAAATCCTAAGCCCTAGCAGAGATTTCCATGAGCTCCTTATTCCCTCTTTTATTTCTCGTTGTTTTTGTTTATTTTGCGTTCTTATTTTTTGTAGAAAATGTACTATGTGTCGTGGCACGTGGTACCATATGGCACAGAGAGGGAACTCTTGCCTTTTAGTGGCTCGAAAGACACAGCATGTGACACAGAATCATTTTTCTTTATTTTTCTCACTTTTTGATGTTCGGTCTAACCTTCAAACTTAATCCAAGGGCTGAAATCACAATTCAAAACACCCGTTAACTCTCTGTAACCACACACCACATAAATTTACTTAAGTATCCTCTTTTATTCAGCTAATTTGAGGTTAAATTCTCTAAAATGTTGCCCATACCTTGTAATAAGCTTTACAATTTCAATTCCACACAACTTCTGCACTCTCAGATTAAATTCATATGTATACTCTTGGTGATTAGGGGTGGGGGTAGGTCAGGCTTTTAAAAGGGGCTTACAGCCTGGCCTACTTTAGGCCTAATCTAACCTACTTACTAAATAAGTTTAGGTTAGGTTTATGCTTTTAATTAAGCATATTAAATTAAATATGTCATGCTTATTTTTTCAAGGCCTAACCTATAAGTCTAACAAGCCGACCTATTTACACACACACAGACATATTATGTAATATATTACAAGTACATCAGTTTCACCATTTAATTTTTAATCATATATTCTTTTTTTATTATTTCTAGTTATACTTTCAATCATATTAGACTTATATATTAATCTTAATTTTATTACTTTATTGTTATATTGTATTGTAATTGGTAAGTCCTTTCAATTGTTATATATTGTAATTAATAAATTAGGTTATATATTATAATATTCATAAAGTATATTTAAGATGTCTAAAACTAAAATGCAAGACTATTGAAAAGGCTTAATTTTAAGTAAGCTTTTAAATATACTTTCAAATTAAGCTAGATTTTAAGTAGGCTCAAGCTTATGTTGTGAAAAAAATCTTATACAGGCTTCAGGTCAGGCTCATGCCTCTAATTTACCATACAAGCTAAGGCTTTTTAGCTGAAGTCTAACTTGACCTAATCTATTTCCACCCCTATTGGTGATAGATGTTATAACATAATAGTAGTCTATTTTATTTGTTTGCCTACAAATTCATTATACTATCATTATAAACTTCTTATTTGTCTTTTTTTTATAATCAAGGGCAAGCCCAAGCATACAATGAGGGGGACCATGGCCTCCCCCTGACCCCAATGGCAACTACATATGTGTGTTCATTATACTATCATTATAAACTTCTTATTTGTCTTTTTTTTATAATCAAGGGCAAGCCCAAGTATACAATGAGGGGGACCATGGTCTCCCCTTAACCCCAATGGCAACTACATGGCAACTACACGTGTGTGGGGGGGGGGGTGTATGTGTGGCATTAGGTGACCCTTCTTTTATTTTAAAAAAAAATATTCTATATCCCCACTTCATATGAATAAATTGTACATACATATGAAATTATAATTTTTTGTATGTTTATTAAAAGAGATATGAATGGTATACTATATTGGTTTATAAAATTATTGTTATTGATTTATGATGAATATTACCTTTTCATTAACAAAAAGAATCGAACTTAGTATTTACCACACTGGCATCTACTTTATTTTATTTTAATTATATATACATCTCTTCTATATTAAAAATTCATAGTTACAAAACAAAACATCTCATCTGTTTTTAAAATTTTATTTTTATCTATCTAACTATTATTTAACCATTAAGTTACATATATTTAATTGAAATATTTCTCTTTAGATAGTGGCAAATCTACATGCATGTGACTGTGAAGGTGGGCAAATGTCCCCAGTCACTTGGAAAAACTTGCGTGCTAGTGTAAGAATTTTTATACTTTGCCCTCACAGAATTTAGAATTTTGAACCCACTAAACTATCAATTTTCGTCACTTGGAAAAACTTTTCAATGTCGTACTAAAATTTAAATTTATTTCCATATTTTAAATAGAGGAGGGCAAATCTAATTATTTAATTTTATTTTGCTTAATCTTAAAGTTAAACATCTTGTATTTAAATAATAAATTTTCAAATTTTTTGTTATTTTTTTAAAAATGCCCCCACTAATTAAAGGTCCTCAATCCGCCATTGTCTTTGAACATAGATGTTTTCCTTTTTTTTTTCCCAAATGGAAAATAGATGTTTTCTAAAAATTGATTCAAAATAACCAAAAAAAAATTTAATGCATATAATTTTTAATTTTTAATGTATATTATATTAATTATCACTATAACCATTGTTAAAAGTGATATTTATTTAAAAAAAATATGTAACATTGGGTGAACCATCCACCCAATATTAAAAGTTTTCAACATCAAATGGATGGTCCACCCAATGCTGAATAAATTTATTTTTAAAAACATAGAAAAAGTTTTTTAACATTGGGTGAATGGTTCACCCAATGTTCAGCATGTTTTTTTTAAAAGAAAAATTTAAAAAAAGCTTTTAACATTAGGTCCAAGACACCCAATGAAATAGTGATTATATTGAAATTTTTTTTAATAAAAATACTTAACAACATTAGTTGTATATAGACCTGATGTTGAAAGCATGAAACAACATCGATTCCCTTTGTACTCGATATTGAAAGTTAAAAAGACATTCATTTAACATCTTTTGCCTGTGAATTGATATTGAAAGTAGGTTGTTAAACTCATTTTGCACTAGTGGATGTAATATCATCTGTATTTGTTGCAATTTCATGGCAACACCTTTGTTAACACACCCGTATTCACTAGACATCCATTATACATTTTGTACACTAACATATAAATCAATGTGTGTATGTGTAGTCATCCTCTTTATAGTTGTATTACTGTCATACATTTTCAACTATTTCAAAACATCCTTGTGACTGTTACAAGTATACATATATAACATCATCCAATAATACCAATATGACCAAAAGCATTAGAAGTCTAATAAAAAGAAAATGAACGCACGGGTGAATTATTAGTTAATTAAAATAGCAGAAAATAATTAATTTAAATCAGATAGATCCCTCAATCTGCATAACAGCTTTAATTTATGTTATCTTCCTCTTTCTACGTTGATAAGTGATTAGTGGCTTATCATGCTTAGACCCTTATCAGTAAGGCACCCTGCCCTTTTTGCTTACTCTTTTTGTATTCCATATTTAATTGATTAGATTGGTCCGTTTGAGATAGAGTAAAAGTAATACCAATAAACATTGCCATGAAAACTTGTAGCTTGTTGGTTAGCGTGCCGCACACTCAACCTGCAAATTGCAAGTTGGAATTGGCAGACCACAAAAAAAAAAAACCATTCACTTCATCAACCACGAGTCAAGATAAAGGATTCAAGAACTGAGTTGGTATTTAAGGATAAAAAAGCACCTGAAGAATTGGACACATCTTCAATCGAAGAGAAAAGGCAAACTTCCCACTGCAAGTTTACAGCGTGAGCATAAACTTCCCATTACAGTGTCTTATTTAGCATGTAAGGTGCAGTTTATATCATCTGTGTTCACAGGAAAGACAACATCTAACGAGTCTCACTCACGTAATTCTTCGCACTTGCCAAGTTACAAAGGCTTTGCTTCAGAATTTTTGTTTCCCTCTTCTAATAAATGCTGCCCGTAGATCAATTCGATACAAAGGGATGCCATCTGTAAAGATAAAATTTCCAGGCAATAGATCTTGTCCAAAGTGACGAGAAAGGGATCCTTGCCATCTATAAACCATTCTGAACCTCTAGGACATGGACAACTCAAAATGGTCATTACATTCTAACATTAGTTTCACCTTTGCTTCTATGAATGAATGGCTAATCCAAGGTCCTTGCATAACTCTTCATCAGGTTGCAAGCTACCTGGAATTGCACCAAATAATCTTCTAAAAACTTCACACCCTGAAGCTACTTGATGGAGACATGCTGATGTATCTTGCAGTTTTCTTTGCAAATATGAAGACGCAGACATACAGTCTCTAGAAGAACTCCCTGAAAATTTTCTTACAAAATGATTGTCCAACTCCACGGCCTCCAGAAACCGTTTTGTGGCAGCCTCCCATGATAGCTCATATCTCTGAGCATCAGTAAGCAGGGCAGGGTTTTCAGTAAGTGCTTCAGCTGTTGCTTTAACAAACCCATTGCCATCATCATATGTCTTACAGTTTGGAAACTGCTTGAAGAAGTCATTTGAGGGATGGTTGGCACATACAACAATTTTGCCCATTGCTAAAGCTTCTGCTGTCGTTGTGCAAACCACGTCTGTTGTGCTTGGATTCAAAAACAATTTGTAACTAGAAAACAAAAACATAACGAATTATAATTTGCATGCTCCTAGTAGCGCATTCTCTAAGAGACGAGTTTTATAATTTGTCTCTTGAAAGATACCATTGATTTGAGTTTTTCCATGTAAAAGCAACATCGTACAATTGAGAGTTTAATTTTCTTGATTTTGGGTCCGCAAAGCCCTTTAGTGAGCCAACAAAGGAAATTATTCAAACTCAAATTAGTGACAGTTTTTAAGGACCAAAATATGAATTCAGTCTTCTCCAAGAGATTTTTCATCTGACCTAGGGTCATTTATGAGTAAAATCTTAAAACAAAAGAGTTCTATAAAAAAAGAAGGGAAAGCTTAAAGAATTAATTAATATTCCAATTTAAAAATATTAAATCACCAGCTGATTACTGCTGTCTTGTCTTGGTAAGCGCATGCAAGACTGCAGTTAAAGTGAGATCTAAAGTTGAACTAATATAATTATAAAGCAAAGGCTGGGGCAAAGATGGCTTATTCCAGCATATATCTAAATGACTTTTAACTTAATATGAATAATATTAATATTGTATTTTAGCATACTTTCGTTATCCTAAATCTGGCTTAGCATGTCATTCCTTGTGTCTTGAGTAAGTTTCGAATTAACATGTAGTTTGATGTCTTGCTTTGTTGCTTAGATGTTATGACATCTATAACTGACAAATTAATTAATTCAAACTTAATCACTTTCCTTAGAATAAAAGAAACAAATTAAATCCCTTTTCTTTTCCATTGACGCATTTCAGGCACCTATTTTTCTAAACAAATTCTTTGATCTATAATCTTTTAATAAGAAATCAAAACAACGAACTGATATTTCAATAATCAGGCGAAATCAGTTGGAATGATGAAGCTTACTCATGAAATATAGGATCAACATGATCACGTGCTGGGTGAACTCTAACTATCAAGTCCAAGTTTTTCACAGCTTCTCGAACTTCATATGAATCTTCTCCACTACCAAACAAATCAACCTCAAGCCCTACTACATCCTTTTGGTGGTCAATGAGAATTTTGATCAGCTCCTTGTAGCCTTTACTCCATACCATCTTCCCAATATAGTAGGCACCTTTGTTAAAGGCAAGATCTCCATTCTGCAGTTGTTCCATCTTTTTCTTACCAATGGCAAGGCATTTGGGGTTCACTCCATGGACGTTACATATGATGGAACCACCATAGTCCTGCGTGGCAGCAGAAAGTCTAATAACCTAAAATCAAATGAATAATCAATTCCAATAGTGTACACAATGCTTTTAATTTGAGACAATTCTGACCACTAACAATAAGAATGATGTCCCATTTTTACCGGGATGGTACTCACTATAAAAGGAACTTTTACAGGGCTTATAAGTTAAAAATTTACATGTTAGCATTGGTTTCTTCTTACAAACAAGTATATCAATGAACATCAAATCATATCTCACCTGACCAGATATAAACAGCAGTGACAATTCAGATTAAAGACAACAGCTGACTGATAAAAAATCAATAACAGACAGACACAACACTTCATCTCAGACAGTAGAATACCATGAAACTGAGTCAAGCAGTAGACCTGCACATCAATCTTTTGTATACAAATGGTAATCTAAGTAGTAGAATACAACAAATAAGGGAAGCTTTAGAGTTGTGATAAAATTATTCATAAACTTTTACTTAAGATCCCCCCCCCCCAAAAAAAGAAAATAAAAAGAACTACACTTGTGGTCAAAATATTTCAAGTTAAAATGATAGTGAGGAAAGTGAGGATGATTTCTCGATGGACCAGAGGAAGCAAGACATGCCACCATCACTTTCTGTTCCTCAGCCTCATGCAATAAATGAAAAAAACTGGAAACTTTAAACTATATCAATCTGTTTAATTTGGGTGAAACAATATCTAAAAAAAATTGCATCTTCACTATTCACTTTTTAAAAAAATCATACATTTTACAGCATCACCAGACAGTTAGAAAATTCACCAACAAGATGACCATGCAATTTATATTGACATATCAAAATTAAGATACACTAGTCTTGAAATGCTAGCTTCATCTATTGTTGAAGTAAGGCCAGAATGCTAAGGCATGTAATAGGTAAATTAGTTTCCTTAACGACATAGAGATTTACCTTGTGACAGTAAATGTCAACAAGCCATTTGTTTACATGTTTGAGTAAAAATGCTTGCATTCTTCCTTCAGTCTCTCTCTTCACATATTCCACATAATTTGTGTGAATAATACCTATAACTAGCCGGAATTTATTCTTCCATCTTTTCCCATGATAAAACCACGTCAGGTGCTCAGGCTCCTCCAGAACAGCAATATCTGCCTCTTCATCAGGGATAGCTTCTGAAATATCTCCAACTCCAATGATACTTCTTTTATCTCTAGAATACTACATTATTTGTTATATCATAAATTATTACTATGTGCATGAGAAAGAGGCACCATCATTGCGAATGGAAAAAACTTATTTCTCATATAATAGATGGTAAAAATTCAATGGATAATAATCATAATCATTTCATGAGAAAAGCGTATCACTATAAATGCATCAGTAAATCAACATAGTTAATTAGGTACAACCATAAAACCCTCAATTCCACCCTACCCATCTTTACTTAAAGCCTAATCTATGAAGCATAAGGACTAAAGTAACAAATTTATCACAACCAAACATAAATGACCCTTGTTTGCCCAATTGCACAGCTTTCTATTTGTGTGAATGCCTGCAAATTTTCATTGTTCAAGGAAAATGTGATACAGTGAAAGCATTTAAGAAATGATCACCTTTCCAGGATAGAACCGTATACTGAAACAAGATGCAAACCCAATCCTCTCTTCAAGCCAACAGTGGACATATTTCTCTTGCTCTACAGGTGAAGTGAATGTAATATTATTTGGATACACTAGTCCCTGATCTTTCAAAGATATCCAAGGGATCACCAAAGTGACATCATTTTTTCCATCTTTAGAAAGATACGCAGCACGAAACAGAGGATTCACAGCAGTACCAGTCAACCATGGAAGGCTGGCAGTGGTGAAAATTGCAATATGCTGTTTCCTATCCATTAGGTCAATAGCTTTAGATATGAATTCTCATCACACTTCTGAGCTCCTTTGTATATCAAATTCACCTATGACATCTATCTTTAAAATTAATACTAGTTATGCACTAAAATCACTACATATACAAGTAACATTTAAACACAGCTTCAGGATTCGAGGTCCAAAAAAAATCACAGCTTCAGGATCAATCACATTAGCATCAGCGACTTGAATAAACATAGGATGAGAAGTTAATTCAAACTGCATGAGAAATAGGAAATTCATCCCCCTCGCCTGGTGAAGAAAGAAGGGATTTCGAAGTACAGTTCCTAAGAATACAATGAAAGAAAGAAAGAAAGAAAAGCCCTGACTCCAGAGTAGATTACTTTTTTCCAATCCATAGTAGCCAAATGTTCCTGTTGAGGTATCTGGGGTATAAAGCTAGTTAAGGAAATGATAAGAAATGACCATTAGAGTAATTGAGGTATTGAGCCTATAAATAGAATATACGCTTAACTTTTATTCAGATTATGATTTCAGTAATTCAGTTGTGCATCCTCTGTTCTAATTCTCTCACTCTATTCCCTTCATGTTCTTCTCTCCTTCCCTCTCTCCTCTCATTTTAGTCATTAAAAATTGTAACTTTTCAGGCCCTCGCACGATGGATCATGACAATTTAGAGAACTATAGATGTTCGTAATGTTGACAAGAGCATTTATGCAATTCAATAAGAATGATGCCAATTCAACTCGGGGGCTGTTTGGCTATGCTCGGCTATAAAAAAATCTCCGACCAACAAAGGAAAAATTAGTGAAAATAACAGTAATTTCTCATAAAAGCCCAAAAGCAAGCAAAACCAGTAGGTAGTAGTAGCCCAGTTTCCCTCTTTTCAGTTTTTCAAGAATGAAGATACCAAACATTCACCCTTCCCATAACAAATAGATCGACCAAACATGTGAAATATTTACTTCATATAAGATACCCTAACCTCTCACTAGCAGCCCATAATTGGAAAGAAGAAATTAGACCCTTACGTAGCAATTAGCAGAACTGTACCTTGAAGAGTTCTTGGAGAACTTAACCGAGGAAGAACAAATAGACGGGCAAGGGAAGTGGAAATGAAGAGAGAAAGCGAACGCCGAAGAAACAAGCTCAAGAGAGTCCGAGAACGTGAGGAGGGAAAAGAATATGCTCTCTCGGGTTGGGTACGTATGGCGTATTTGATTGGTCTGTTCGTCTTTGACTGTCTGATGGGTTGTGCCCACTGTACTTTGCTTCGACCATCAAGTCATCAAGCATTCGTTGCCTCCAAGCGTGAGCCATAGAAGTTTGTTCTTGGCCAGAAACGAACCTACGAAGTCGATTTGAGAAATGACATTTTACCAGAATATAAATTATATCTCTACATTGCACAGGTCTAAAATAAGTTAAGAGCATATTTGGAGAACATTCCAACTTGAGATGGCCCAAACTTAAGTTGAAATGTCAAAATTTAAAAGCTCAATTTATGATGTTTGGATGGCAAAAAAATTTCAACCACAATTAACTTCAATCCAACGTTTTGGATGAAGCTGATCCACCTAGCTTTTTCACCTACACCAGGGCAAATGAATGTTGGCAGCATTAAATGTTTTTTAAATTTCTCTCTTTCTTTCTCTCTTCATTACTTGCTACTCCAGCTAATGTGAACCAAAGCCTTTCGTTGTTGTCACCCCATGCTAGCTCATCCCTTGCTCGCCCTTCACTTGTTGCCACTGGCACCACCATTACTATCCGATCTCAACTATGTGTGTTGCTCCAGTTGATTCTTGCTTGCCATCTCAACTATGTGTGTAGCTTCAGTTGATTCTTGCTTGTCATCGTCTCTTCTTTATGGGTCAACATGGTGTTCCTGCTTCGAGAGTGTCATTATCGTCATCCATTCTTCTCCTATTGGATTTGCACTTCTCTACATAGAAATGATTGTCGTCGCCATCCGTTAATCATGTGTCAAGTTAGGAGTGCTGGGATCTTGGGATTGAAGATGGTGGAAGAATGATGCTTGCTTACAATATGAATTGAAGGTCACCGGATCTTGGTGTATAAGGACTTGATAATTTATGAATTTTTTTAGTTTTTGGTAATTAAATATTTTTTTTATTAGATAATATTATGTAGTTAGAATTGAATTTTTTTATTATATATTTTTAAAAATATTAAGATTTTTTAGTTATTAATTTTAATTTTAAGTTTAATATTTTGTACTTATTAATTAGTAACAAAAATATAAACAAGAAAATGTAGGTTTATTTTTATCATTAAACATCTCAACTAACTTATATCTTAAATCATCCAAATAAATTTTAATTTATCTAACTAACTTCTAAAAAAAAAAATTATCCAAACATAAAGTATGTTATATTTACTGACTTTTATACTAACCTCAGTTTACTATTCTTAATTGTAAATTTTTTAATCCAAACACACTAAATATAAAATTTTTTGGCCAATAAATTAAATATAAATTAAGGGTAGAATGTTTCAATGAGTTTATTTATTTATAACTTTTTCTATATATATCTATGTATGTATATGTATATATGTCATTTATGACTTATGAATAACTTAATTTGTTAAAAATTTTCGTGTCATTTTATGTAATGTCATTTTCTTTGAGATATTTTCGTTGAGGAATTGTGTGCTGTCATCTTCTACAGTTTACAACAGCCTCATGCTAGTCTTCTATAGCTTTTGGATTGGAACAGATTTTTTAATAAACTCGGTGCACATCATTCATGTACTATCAGAAAATAAAATTTTTAAAAAAATGAAATAAGATTTTATTTAATTTAATTGATACAATTTTATTAAACAAATCATGGATGATGTAACGCATTTAATTTATGCAAGAATTTCTCTTTCATGTTATAAATCTTACAATTCTATTTATTTTACTATTTATATTTTTTTTAGGAAAAACATAACTATTGATTTATATAATTTTATTTCATTTTATTATTAGTCCTTTTTTTTAAATGTTCCAAGTTTCTTTAGTTTTTATCGTCTATGAGGTTAGTCCCTCTGCTTATAAATATGCTTAAAGCAACAATGATGTGACATAAATAATAATATTAAATTATCTAATACATAACTAACAATGTTAATGAGAATGCTGATATGTTTAAAACACATGAGTTGACATTTTGAATTAGCAATAAGTGGAAAAATGATAATTTATTTTTAATGAAGATTATTATGGACTTCTAGCAACATTGCATGTCAATGTCAAAAAGTGATTTTCAATTACTGTGGGTCGAGCTTTTTACCTTGTGTATTAAATGCCTTAATTTAATACCTTCTGTGCCACATTTGCATCCATCTAAGCATATTTAAAAATAGATGAACTAATATTACATATGAAAAAAAAAATTATAAGAACATAAAACATTAAAAAAAATACTAAGATCAATAATAAAACATGATAAAATTATATGGACTAATAGTTATATTTTTCTCTATTTTTATTAACAAGTAAATGAGCAAAGTATCCCCTAAATTTTAAGTCCAGTAGCACCAAAGACCCTGAACTTATTTATTGTGTAAATTGTTTCCTCAACTTTTAATCTGCTAAGCCATTTATTTTTTTCACGAATTTGCAAAAAAAAAAACACATTTAAATGATGACAAGTTCCAATATGATAATCTTTTCATAATTCATTCCAAATACATTAAAGGTAAAGGGACAAAAATAAGCACCGAGTAATTAGTCAAAAGCATCTAGTAGTCTAAAGTGAGAAAAAGAGGTAAAAATACTTATAATGTTACCAAAGTTGGTGTATAAGTGATCAAACTATTAACTTGCCCTAACGTCCATAGTTTCCAATGTTAAATGCTAACTATGCTTGCCACCTATCAATATTTGCTAATGTGGGTTAAAAAAGGAAAAACACTTATAAAGTTGTCAGCCATGAGCATCCAGTATCATAAAGTGAAAAAAATGGTATAAATACCCATGATGTTACTTCAATAGGTGCAATAGTAACCAATCTATTAAATCTCTTAAATGCTAACCGTTTAACTAACACATAAGTAAAAATTGACCATTCTTTCAATGACATGAACCAAAAATATTCCTAGGTGAAATTCTATAGAGGTTAATCCATCAATGTATGAATACTATGTAGAAAAATGTCATTTTGACTGAACAACAAATTCAATTGATTACTTCTTTGTAGCAGGGCTGAGCCAATTTAGGATTTCAAACTTCATCATGAACAAAATTGCTTAAGTAATATTATAGGTATTTATGCCCTTTTTCTCATTTTAAGCTACTGAATGCTCCTAACTGAGGATTTCATGGGGATTTTTGCTCCTTTTTTAATCCATGTTAGCAAGCATTGATAGGTGGTAAGCACAATCAATATTTAACACTAAAAACTAATGGACAAGAGGGCAAGTTAACAGTTTGGTAACTTTTACACAAATTTTAATAAGTTATGGGTATTTTTGCATTTTTTTACTTTATGCCACTAGATACTCTTGGCTGATTATAACATCTCAGATTTTAGTCCCCAGATCAACCGAGCTTAATTATGATAATTGAGTTAATTAACATGGTGTGTGGCTAGGGAGGTCTAATGACTAGTTTTGATTGCGTTTCAGCCCTAATTGTGGGTCCAGTGAGAAGTCGGGCTACCTGGGCATAAAAAAGAGAAGGAATATTTCTATGCCACACGCCACAATATGGAGTGTGTTCGTTGCAAGACACAGACGGATACTAGAATGAGAGCAGACCTCTTTGTGTCATGTGCTACGGCGAGTTCAGCATCCCCTGCAGGGTGTAACCCAATTTCTACAATTTTAAGTTGCAAATTGAGAATGAAAATGGAGAGGAAGAAGGAGAAAATGAAAAGCTAATGAGGAGCTCTGCTAAGGTTTGTTCTTGGGTGATATTAAAAGTATTTTGAGGCTACTAAACATAAAAAATAAGTGCCCTATACTCATTTCTTTTTATCTCTTCCACATTTATAAAGTTTATGGTTAATGGGAGATAATTTTCAGTTCATATAAGTTATAAGTAATCCATTGACTCAAATAGAGTTAATAGGAGTAGATTAAAGTATCTAAACCTAAATATATTCAGTTTTGGCACTTTTGGTGGTTAGATCTCATTATTATGCGAAAATGATATTAATGAGGGTTTTTGAAAGAGTTATAATGTCATTAATGTTATTAGAGACTAAAGAGAGTTAATAAACCTAATGGATAAGCCCAAAAGGTGAAATTGGTGTTATTAGGAAAATGGGAAAGTGAAAGTGTGAGTTAGTAGTGTACTCTTGGCAATGTTAATGAAGATTTACATGGTTAATTGTATATTAAGTTCTTAGTCACCAATTTGGCTTGAAAATTCAAGTTTGGAAGCTATAATATTGAGGGGTAAATATTTGATCTCTTAAAAGTTTAAAGTAATCGGGGAAGCCCTATTTTTGGTAATTATATGTTAATTGCTCTACGATGTGATATATTTGTTTAACATGTAAATTTGTGACTTGTGAAATTATGTAGCATGCTATAAGACTATGTGTTTGCATAATTGCCTTAATTGTGAAATGAACTCTAAAGTACAAAAGTGATTTTGAACTGAGTGGCAATTTGCAAAGTGTTATGAAATTGAATAATTGATGATAAATCTTGATAAAGATGTATGTGTTGAATTTAAAAGTAGTGGATGTATATGAAAATGAGTATTGGTCCTCACTTAGGTAGCACACGGTCGTGAGCCCAATGTGATGATTGTGATAATGAGTAAAATAGAATTTGAATAGAAAGTAAGCATCGTACTTAACATGATCAGTGGCTAAGAGTTCTCCTAGGGATTAGAAAATCCATATGAGACTTAGCCTGCCCTCCAGTGCATGAGGGTATAGCCTTATACCACAGCTTATCGAGGGACTGTCCCATAATTTGTCAAGAGACTAACACTACAAGAAAAATCAGGATTTAGCGAGGAATTATTTTTGTCATAAAATACATAGCTAAATGATGGGTTGCTAATATTTAGCAAGGAGTAATTTTTTTCTCGCTAATTAGCGAGGAATTAGCGAGGACCTTTATTTTCCTCTCTAATTTTAGCGAGGAATTAGCGAGGACTTGTTATCCTCTCTAATTTTAGAGACAAGTTAAATGCCTCACTAATTCCTGCTAATCGCATGTTTTAGCCAGGACTTTTTGCGAGGGATATTTTCCTTACTAAAATTAGCGAGGAATATGTTGTCGCTATTTCCTCGCTAATATATTATAATTGGAAAAAAATATCAGGACAGCAAATGATTAGAGATGAATTAATTCCTCTCTAATTCGTCACAAATCAGATTAGTTAGAGAGAAATAATTTCCTTACAATTTCCTCACTAAATTGCACATTGGTTGTGTAAGAATCAAAATTTTGATTATAAATAAATCCTGTTTAATCAAGCAATTAACTAAAAAAATGAAATCTAAACAATATAATATAAGTGGTTCAATCTGTAATTCATATATGAAAAGTCATATCATAAGTGGTTCAATATGTTAACCACATATCAAAAGTCATACAATATTATAAGATAGTAGAATAATAAACTCAATAAGAGTTCTAAGTATCTCATGCATATAAAATAAAGGAAAAACTTAGGAAATAACATAGCTATTTTCCACCACCATTTGGATCTAATTGCTTAGAAGAATTTGTACTGCTAGCACTAATGCCACTCCCTCTACCCCCTTGTATTCTTCTTCGGCCTCTCCCTGTTGGCATAGCTAAATAGTAGATAGAAGCATAGATAATCAATTAACATATTAGCAAGAATACCAGGTTGAATATGATGCACAATGTCTTTTTTCTTCAATCTGACATCGAAAAAGCTTAACAGGGCAAGAATTAGCATGTGTTTCATACACTCAACAACAGCATTTAGATTGCCAGGCATGTTAATTATCTGAATTACAAACAAGGACCATAATTTAGCATGTAAATACCAACTCCTTAAGACTGGACAATTCTGCCTAAATCAAAAAAGTTGATATATTAACTTCAATGCTATACTAATTGCTTAAGTAGATACAATATAAAAGTAATGGGGAAGAATTTAAGAGAATCGAACATGTATATACAAGGACTAAATAGCTGGAGATTGTAATTCATGACATTATACAAGCTGACACAGCATGTTAATAAGAGCAATGATGATTCATGACATTATACAGGAGATGAAAATAGAGATATATGCATGCCAAAACTCTATCCAATGCATATATAACACCCGACTAAATAGAATATTTTCATATCAGCAATAAACCAAATCATATAGTATGTGGCAGTAATATAATCAAATATATATATATATATATATCCATAATAATTACAAAATCAATCTAAAACAAAATCTGGCATTCAAGATAAGTTAAATGTGGTTACTTCACTTCAAACTGAAGTAATAACATTAAAATACTAGCTCATGATCTTCTCAGTCGGAGAACAGTACCAAATTTTAACCTACAAAAGTAAGATAAATTTTCAATAAATACCATATCAATCCCAAATTTCTTCTATCAATTTTAAATAATTAATTTTGTAAAAGAAGGATTCTGATTCAACCTCAAAAACATCTCTTTATCTTTCTAATCTATCACCTCTAATCCTCCAAAAATACTAATATAAATTCCAAAATTCCTCATTATAGTCCAAACAATTTCCTTAGCCATAAACAGCCCAAATAAATCTATAATAACATTATATAACTTCTAGATTAGTCAAAAATGATCTGGAAATAACTTATCCGTTATCTATAAATCAATATCTAAAGAGCAAGAAACAAGTAAAAATAGTCTCAAAAGAAGACCTACTAGTTCAAAGCAATCAGCATCACAAGTGATGAGTTGAGATTGATACATAACAGAGCTTGAGAAAAAAATAGGAAAAGAAGCATAAAGCTGACTAAAGGAAGAAAGTGAATACATAAAGCTGACTAAAGGAAGAAAGTAAATCAAACATGCATCTGACTCCTAAGCTATTGGCAGTTGAAAAGATACATTAGAGTAAGTTTTAACACTAACATACAGTTAGGAACTAAAAAAAATTATATGATTTGGATGCTACAGGCAAAATTAAAGAGAGATGAATAGAACAGTTAAGAAAAGGATGTAACAGCAATGTATATAACAAGAAATTTCGAGCCTAAGGAAGGGGTTTTTTCTGATATTTAAAAGAAAAAACATGAGGATAGATGCACACATATACACGAAGAGGAATGCATAGAGAACACAACAAGCTGATAGGAAAGAGCTAAGCTAACAGTGTAAAGAAAAAACAAGAAGAGTAAATAGTAAACATATAAAAGAAGGATCTCAAAAGAAAAATGTAAATGTATAAGGAATATATAATAAAAGTAAATAGTAAACATCAATCATAGAATAAGCTAAGAAAAATACTTCATCCAATCTTTTCAGTTTCAGGACATGCAAAACTCATCAGACAGATGTAAGGAATATACCAGAGGTGGATGCTTGTAGCTGTAAATGTATATAAGATGTTTATATTTGATCTATTGAGGATTTAGCGATTTGCTATCTTGGACCTTTGAAAGGACTTTATTTTTATGTCTTCTTTTTAAAAAAGGTGTGTGAGATGAAAGCATGTTTAGTTGATATTGTGAAGAATGCCTAGAGGGTGTCAAGTCTATGTATGTATATTCTGGGCAAGCGGGCTTTCGTGTAATAAATAATGTCTGGAAAATTCAAGGAGTGCAACATAGAGATTATCGATTAGAGCACCACTTTGAATAGAAATGTGCTTGCCTTCTGATCAAGGGTAACAAAAGCTGCTCAATGTGCTAGCATACCATTAGGGCTTAACATAATTGAATAAGATTTGCTTAAAAATATTTAAATGAGCCAAGTCATAAGAGCTCATCAACTTGTCAAGCATTAATTAAAAGGATGCTTATAAAAATATTTATATATTGTCTATCAGTTAAATCTTTATTTAAGTAGGAGATTTGAATCCACGATTTATAAACTAAAAACTTATAGACTAGACTAACATTTATTAGCAATGTAATTAAACTAGCTATTCTATAGAAAGTTTGGAATTGTCAGAATAAGTTCCTCAATTTCCCATTTACCCAGTTACCATCATGGTTTAAAGACAGCAAAAAGACAGGTGGAACACTTAGCTGCTAAAAGAAGGACAATACTAAAAATTGCAACCAATGTACTGTTAGGCAAAAACAAAAGCCACTCATCTCTTTATCCAAACAAAAACATCAACCGGTAAAATTGAGCATGCTCTTTATTCGGAAGGAGAAAGAAAAGGTGCACTGGCTACAGCAAAAGCAAAGGCAAAAAAACAGAAAAAAATAGGATTTCCTATTCTGTTTTAAATACAATTCAATCTCTATCTCGGCCATTAGTATCGTACAATTCAATCTCACAAAATCTTGTTCCTTGATTTTACTTACATGGAAACTAAACCCACAAATTGGAAGAATAGAAAAATTCATTGACACTAGGGAAGAACAGAACAAGCCACACAGTAGTTTGAATCATATAAAAACCTGGTGAAAGAGAAGTTCTCCCTTCAACAACTGAAACAATGATAGAAACTGGAACTCAAACATGGCCAATATTACTGCAACTTGAAGATTTGGTAGATGAAGTTAATGAAGAGGTTAGATTAAAGACAAAATCAACCATGATTAAGTGATTCTCTTGCACGTTCTCACCTGCATGTCCTCGCCCGAGTGCTAGCATCTCTTGCGCCTATGGTTTGAGCGGCCGCACGATGAGTGAGTCAACCTTGTCGAACGCGCGAAGAAATAAGACAGAGTAGGGTTACGTTAGATTTACGCGGGAACAAAATGGAGGGAATAATATTGGGTCTGAAAAAGCAAATTGGAGATATATGAAATTATAGAGGGAATATATTTTTTAAGAAAGTATTTTTTATATAAAATATCTTATAAAATAAAAATAGTTTTTTATATATAAGATATTATAATTTTTTAAAAATAATTATATATAAGGCATTATAAATCTTTAGAAAATATTTTTTATATATATTAATATAGTACAAAATAATAGTTTGGTAAAATAGGTACATTTTTAAAAAAGTAAATAAAAAATTAGAACCCTTCTAATTATTATTATTTTTTAATTTTGCTATTAATTTTTTAGAGAGGAATAATCATTCCTCGCCAATTCCTTACTAATTAGATAGGAACATATTTCCTTGCTAATTTCCTCACAATTTAAATTTTTAGAGAGGACTACTGTATTCCTCATTAATTTTCCTCACTAATTAAGCACATTAGAGAGGAACATGTTATTCATCGCTAACTTTCCTCACTAAATAATTTTTAGAGACAAAATTAAATTTCCTTGCAAAATTTCTCACTAATTCAATCATTTGGAGAGAAATACACAAGTCCTTGCTAAATTTCCTTGTAAATCTAACTTTTTCTAATAGTGTAAAACCTAGCTCTCTCTATCAGTTTATCAAGGAGATTAGCTTAGGGCATACGACACTCCAGAGATTCAATAGTGGGAGAAGCCATGATCTAAGAGTGAGTCATGTGATCTTTGGCTAGGTCACACCTCACAATTAGTGAGCTTGGGTAGTCTAGTCACACGGACAGAGTCTTATTCAATGTTATAGCCTATGGTTTCAGTTGGAGGAAATAAATAAGATATAAGGTTGGTTGATCATTGCCTATGAAAATATATAACGTGTCATATATTTGAGTTGTGACAAGTCGTGTTGATATATCTGATCATGGTCACATGTCTAAGTGTCTTATGATGTTATATCGTGTAACACCCTCGAATTTACAAACTGATTTTTCACAAATTATTAATTCAATAAATTATTTTTTCATTGAACCCTTATCATACGCTTATTATGGTAGAAAAATTTCTACCATGATACATCCAAGACAATATACCACAGGTCATAAAATATCTCAAAAAGCAATTAGAACCATGAGGGACAGACAGGATCCTCATGGCATGATATTCAAATCAGGTCATGAATTAAGAGGGACAAACATAATCCTCTTGGTCATATAAATGCATTTAATAAAAAGGATTAGAGTTTACATGTTGTCAAAATAAGATATGTCCTAGGTTGGCACAAGATACATTGCATAATACAAAATGAGAGGCAACGTAAAAGATGGTATCTTATACACCAAAGTTACACCTCTGGTGCTTTTTCGGCCGGACTCGCTGCTGTAAAAATGTTAACCACGGGGAATGAGACTTAAAAGTCCCAGTAACCAAAAATTAATATGTAATGATGCATGCGGATGTAACTAATCATGCGATTGCTAAGCAGGCACACAAAACATTTAACCGAACAATATTTTCAAACAAACCGAACAAGTATTTAATTGCATGACTGCACCTTATATCCTCCTTTTGCCATGCTCGGACGCTAAATCACCCGGCCAAAGGTGAGTTGGACCAAGCGACACGCCACTCATTGGGTCCAATGAGGGCTTACCACGTGGTAATAATTAACCGAACAGAAATTCCCATTAACACCATACATTAAAATACTCTGACAAGTCATGCATCATTCAAATATTCAAACAGGAATATATCAAAACAATAATATCTCATCATGATAAACAAAAATAAATTTTTGACCCACTTGACATTAATTTCAAACAAGTATATAACAGTATTTATTTTAATAATTCATAATTTTTTCAAACAACAAAACAACACATAACCATTTACAAACACACTCATCACAACACATTAATAATGGTTACCTTGTGTCTTGAATAACAAGTTCCCCTTCACAACTTCTCTTTCACCACTATCTTTGTCAACACAATCTACATAGTTATTTCATAATACTATATATTAATTTTACATTAAAATAAATAATTTTAATTTAAAAAGTTAGAAAGTCTTAGATCTATAATCCATATTAACACTAATTTAAGATTTATGCCTCATTTAACTTTCCAAATTCTTTTCTAAAATTCTCACACCCTAATAAACTATTTTTAAGCCTCAAATCACTTCTAGTATCGCAATTTCATCCTTCTATATTCTAAAAATTCGTCCAAAAATAAATTAAAAATTTTAGAATTATCCTGAAGCCTCAAATCACCTTTCTATAACCTCAAAAATACCTATTTTGACTTAAATAAATATTTAATAATTAGAGGTTCATCCCTACATCTCAGATTCAACATAAATTCAACCATATAGATCTAGAGTTTAACTTAAAAATTTTTAAACATGAGTTTCAACCTCAAGAAAATATTCTATAATATTTATTATATCCCTAAGAACTTCAACCTATATTTTTAATCTATCATATCATCAGATTAACTATCCTATAGAAAATCCTAATCAAAATATTTGTTCTATTCTACAAAATAATCATATAACTAGAAAGCTAATACTATTTAGAAAATAACTATAAAATTAATTTTGTAATTAAATAATTTTTTAAATGCTAATCTAAACAGGAAAGTTAGAGCATACCTGAAGAAAAAGAAAATAATCTCCCCTTGCGAGAACACGCCAAGCAACGTGAGAGAAAGAGAGAAAAATAATATAAAAATGGGATTGTGGGTCCCACAATTATACTATAGGTTTGAATTTAATTATTCAAACTCTTGGGCCAAAAGTTGCAATTTCCTCCAAATTATATCTTAGCCCTTCATGCTTCCTAATGCACATACCCCCTCCTTTTTATACATAAAAGCACCTCTTCTCTTCCCACATCTAACCAATGTGGGACTTAGAAACAACAACCTTCCACCCTCCTTTTTTTAGTTCCTTCTACCTTCTTTTTTTTTAACACACACATAAAAAAATTATTTATATATTATATCATAACTAAATATTGCCTATGTGATTTTAAATTTAAATTTTTAATTCATAATTAAATACCTAACCATAATATTATTTCTAAATAACCTCAAATAATATAAATTCCTATTATTATCATTTTTTATCCTCAATAAAACCTAATTCCACAATTTCTTTATTATCTAAAAATCAGGATGTTACATATCGTACGTAGAGATAAAGATAAGCTAACTGAGTAATAATAAGTTAAGAACTCTGTTTCATATGCATATGTTTAATTATAATTGTTAAATAACTGCATAAGGTAGGTTTTACCTTAGTTACTAAGTGGTTAGACTCACCCCTTTCATTTAATACTTCACAAGCTCTAGCTCTAGTACTGAAAGGGATAAAGCTACTGAGGCTTAGGAATCTATGCATTCCTTTTATATGCCTCTTGTATTTATTTATTTTACGTAATAGAATATTATTGCCAATTATAGGTTGCATATTGTTACACTTGCACTATTTGTTGCAAATATTTGGATTGTATTTTGGATTTTGAGTGATTGTGTATGATAAAATATATATGTTAATAGGGCCAGAATATTAATACAAGTGTAAAAATGTTGTTTTGAATATGTTTAAATGATTATGAATGTAATGCAATGAATTTACCTCCCCCATCTATTTTTTCCTATTAAGGGGTTGAGAAGTGATTTTGTGTTATACTGGTATTTAAATACGTGTGATGTGTTGTACTGTTAGTTCTAGGTTTAATGAATATGGTTTGGGTGTTAGGAATAGCTTCTGGTACTTGTTATGGGTTTTGGACATCCTTTTATATGTGGAAGTTATGAAAAATGATAAAAATGTGTTTGGGTGTCTAACTTCCTGGTGTGACTTGTTTTGAAAGTGAAACCCATGCTGTTAGCTAGTTTACAAAAAAAAACTTTCTGTAAACACCTAGATCATGATATTCAGACATCGAGTGAAAATTTAGGGCACGGCAAAAGTTGCCTAATTCTATTGTCATAAAACGTGCAATATGCCACGGTGCATTTGTGCCTGAACACAGTGCATGGCACAAAGAGCAATATGACATAGTGTGGTATCCACAAGCTACAGCACATTACCTTGTTTTACAACAAACAAGTTGTTTTTCAACTACTTTTAATTTCTCTCACTTCTTTGAGATATCTCATGCTTCCATAATTTATTTTTACTCAGATTGAAGAGTCAATAAATGATTCAAATGTGTTTTAACTTAACAAAACTTGGGATCCCTTGATTTGAAATTAAAAACTTGGTAATCTTCTTAAATGGGTTAATCAATTGATTATCATGAGTTTAAATGGTTCATTATGATTAGTAAAGGAGATGTTTCATCGACCACTTGGGGGTATTTTTTCTTCTTTGCACAAATATTAAACTATAATATTTGTACAAAATATATAAATTGAACTAACCATGCCAAATCATTCTCATCAATTTATCAAAAGTCATGTTGTTCAACCCTTTTTCTTTTATTTTTAATTTTTTAAATAATATGGGTTAAATAGGCTAACTCTAACTCATTAGGGTTAGCCAATATGATTCAAGAGTTATCTCATATGGGGAAAAAAAAACCTATTTTATTTAGTCTAACTTTTTTCCAACTCAACTTGACTCATATGATAGGTTATTCTAGCTAACCCATATAACCCAATCCATATTTTCAACTTTATTATTGAAGCATACTATTATAATTATATTTAATGTGTTTGCCAAATTTTATGTGGAATGGTATATTGGAAAGAGTGATAATGAACTTTTAATATTTTATAACTACGTTTTCAAAAGAATTTGCTGGTGTATGCTTGAATAATCAACTACTACTAATACATTGAATCCCACTGTTGTCTATTTACCATTGTTCTAGGGAAGGAATCATATAAGGACTAGGGAAGGTGAAAGAAGAGAAAGGCTACTTAAGGGCTCTTAATTTTATACCCCTCTTGTGTTGTGCATTTATATGTCATATTGCTGTAGCTCTAGGACTCTGCTTAAAATTATGTTTTGGAACTTGAATGATCTAGATTTGATACTTTTTGTTGGAATATTATAAACAAATATTATAAGTGATTAGAGTTAATCACTAGCTTTGTTAGTGATCCTAAAAGTCTATATAAAGGCCACTATATTGTTAAGTTGAATAGGGGGTTGCACCCCATCTCTAAGGTGATTAATAAAGGTCCTAATTATCTCACAGTGTTTTCGAGATTCATGATTTCTTTTTCAAGTCAGAGTTGTATTGTTCATCATGTTGTTTAATCAGCAATTTATCATATTCATCATTCTTTTATTCAGATTTTATTAGTTAACATTGTAACATCCTAAAATTTAACCTAAGATTAATTAAATTAATCAATGAAAAATGATTAATTTTTGATGAATATTTAGATATAAATATTTTTAGTTAGAGAATTATTATTGAATTTAATTTAGAATAAAATTTTAAGTTATGATTTTTTTAAAAAAGAAATAATGATTATATTATTAAAAAAGGGAAAAAGAAGAAGGAAAAATGAATGCAAAAAAATGAAGAAAGAAGGAGCGGATTTCTACTATTGGGGGGTGTGTGTGTTTAGTGTATCTTTTTTTTAAATGTTAAATGAAATAAGGATAGTGTGGGACCTACATCACTTTATTTCACACCCCCTCTTCAATTTCTTTTTTTCATTTTCTCTTTCCTTTTCCATTTTCCTTTGTGTGCGCAACCGAGAAGAGCAAAGCAAAAGAAATAGAGCATGTGCAAGTCATCAAAGGGAGCTAATTTTGAAAGTCAGACTGTATAATAGAATATTTTGAATGAGATTTCAAGCATTATAAAACTATGTAAGTTTTCTAAATATTTTTTCTCATATTTTTTCTTTAGTTTCAAATTTTGGGATCATAAAAAATATAAGATTTGAAAGAGGGATGAATTTTTTGATGAATAAACATGGTTATTGAGGTTTTTAGTAGTATAATAGATATTTTAGATTATTATTTTGTTGATAAAATTAAAATTTAAAACCTTTGAGTTGATCCGTAGACTCTTATAGTTAGATTTTTGGTAAATCTAAAATTATAAATTGATTTATTAATTACTAGATAATTATTTAGGATGATAAATAAATTATTATGGCTATAGAATGATGATTCTAGGCTTGAGACTAAATTTATAATTTTTGAGTATTTTTAGATGCAAATTTATGAAATAAAAAGAGAAATTTTGATATTAGAAAATTGTTGATAATTTTAGCCAAATCTCAATGAAATTATTGTGAAGGAAGCTATTTAATAAAGTAGATAAGTTCAATTATATAAAATTAAATTTTAGAATTCACGAGACTAAGGCTAAGGTCATAAAATAAATAAATAAATAAATACTTAGGTGTTAAAATATGAGTGAACATTGTGTTAATAATATTATTGACATATTGAAATATGATTATTATAGATTTATATTTATTTGACACATTCAAGCTTTAGAAAGCTTTAGGAGTATTGACTTGAGGGGTAATATTTGACCTCTCAAAGGTTGAAATAATCGGGAGAAATCTATTTTATGCATTTATGTGTTAATTAATTATTTATGTTTGTGAAACAAATAAATAAATAAATATATATATATATATATATATCCAAACCTTGAAATTGTTGTTTATAATGCTTATGTAGCCATGTTGAAATCCTATAATTTGTGATCCAGTTAATTATGGCACATGTAAAGAATTTGAGTAATGAGACTGAGGGTTGATGATGATATACATACTCTTGATTATAAATTATGGATTATACTTGGTGATGAATTGTGTATGAGTATGTTGAGTTTTTATATGATGTCAATGTGATTTATATGGTAGCATGAAAATTGATGTATGAGAAACAATTAAGATATGATTATTCTTGATGCTTGTTGAGTATGAAAATTGAGGAACATGTAAGTAATTATGAATGAAATGCATTTTCTCATGAGCATGATCACATGGCGGGAGTTCGCCTTACTGAAGGATCTGGCGATTGTGCAAAATTTATATAGTACTTGGCTATTAATCGATAATTCTAGAGGTTATAGCCACTATTTACCTGGTAGGGTACTCTAGCATTGTTGCTATTAAGGGACTTAATAATCCTACTAGCATACTTGGAGTTTGGGGTAGTGTAACACTTGCCCCGAGTGTTATCTAAAAATCATACAATTCAAATAAACTAAGTGTAGTTAAGGAATTAATCCTAAAATCAACTTAGGAAACAAATCATTTAAATCACTAAGCAAATACACAATTACAAAGTAAATATTTAAAGCCTTTAAAAAAATTTATAGGTTCTACCTATAACACGCGGAAGCAAGCTAGACGAAAGTAAAATAAAAAGATGCTATCATGACAGCATTAAATTGCTATCATAATAGCCCTCCTGGGCCAACTTCCGGGAGGAACCGTTTCGTCATTTGACCTCCGATCGAAGTGATTTTAAAGCTCACACATCACATTTAAAGGGTACTATAAGTATGCCAAATTTCAAAAAGATCCAACAGTCAGATTAAAAATTGGACATGTTATAAATTTGGTCACCTTTTAGCTGTCATGACAGCACTTTCGGACCAACTTTCGGAGTACACCATTTCATCATCCGACCTCCGATTGGAGTGATTCCAAAGCCCACATGTCACTTTTTTAAGAATACTATTAGCATACCAAATTTTGAAAAGATCCAATGAACGGATTGAATTTTGTGCAGGTTATAATATAACTACTGTAGCTGTCATGATAGCATTTCTGTCATGACAGCACCTCTAGACCAAATTCTGGAGTGCGCCGTTTCTCCATCCGATATCCGATCGACATGATTCCAAATCCCACACGAAGCTTATAAAAGGTTTTACTTGTGACCCAAATTTTAGAGAAATCCAATGGTCGGATTAAGATTTGGACACCCGGATGCAAAAGTGCAGTTTTTTGGTAAAAACCATTTTCAAAATTGTCCAAATCTCATCCTAATGGTCACAAACCTGTGGGAACACTTTGGACACGTCAAATAAGACTAAAAACACCTGATAGAACATTCAAATGATGAAAAACCCCCATACATCAAAATTTGACCACCCGAGTGCCATTTCCCAAAATGGACCCTAAACCCCAAAATGCACAAATCATACAAGAGTGGTCACAAATCAATCTAAATACCATGTATTTATATAAATACATATGCTAAACATTTTCACTTGGCTCAGAGCTCCTTGTGGGGCCCACGCACCCATTCTCTCTATCCAAAGTGTATGTTTGCCCATAGCACATCATTTGCAATGCAACCACTTTACATTTGCTTATAAAATCATATATATATATCAAAATAAATATTTGCTTGTAATAGAAACTTGGTTTACTAAGTAAATCCATCAAAATCATACACCATAACTAAGTTTCCTAGCCACAAGTCTATAAACAGACAAAAATTCATACACAAGCACACAATCCACACATATTCACACACATATACATAATCATATCCTATTAGCACCCTAATCCTAAATACATTACAATATATTTGCTCAAAAGAAAGGGGTTGCAGTTCTTTACAAATCACAAGCAAACACCTAGCTTTGCTCCTTTCCCCGTCCACCACTCGATCCTTCGCCTGGACTAGAATATTGAAAAGAAAGGGGTGAGACAACCACAGTCTTAGTAACAGCGAAATCTACATTGATTATTACAAAGTAAGCCATAATCAAATAAACGAATAATAAATTTAACATAGTATATAATTTAGCCATTTAAAATGCATGAATGCATGACCTAGGCCGGTATGGCCTTTCATGACCAACAGAATGCCCCCTGGCACTCTTTAACTCGCAGGTAAACCTTATACCCACTTGTACCTCCACAGGCACAAAACAGAATCTAAGGCATGATCTAATCCACCGAACCGCCTATGCCCCTTCGACGTGAATCCTGAGCAGTCAAAGCTAACTCCCTCCCAGAGCCAGCCCGACTTGCTCTCCATGTGAGGGCTACCTTGGCCTAGGCACTCAACCTCACACTTCATATGTCGGATTCCCTCCCTCACTGAGAGGTGTCGAACACTCAATATACTAACCACTTTAGTACACTGAGCCCACAATACGCAAGACAACACTGAGTACTGACAGTGTGCCATAAAATATCAAAAATCCACACCTTTTCATTGGTGAACTCCCACCAAGATCATGCCTTTTACTCTTGTCTACCTTTCCCAACTATTGACCACTTCAACACTATAAGGTAGTATAACATTTATAAATCTCCCTTAAACGATTCCTTAGCTTATCTAAGGTACCTTACTTAGTTACACTTCCTTAAGTGTAACTTCTATTCCTTATGATTAAAATACATGTAAATAAATCTCGTTTCCATAAAAACATTGTTATTAAATAATTAGAAAACATATTTTCACTATAATCAAATTAGTACCCCATAACCCCTTATAAAGCACATTTAATCTTTTAAAACATGTAATGCATGATAGCTAGTAATATTTATTCAAAAATAGCTAAAACAGAGTAATAAAAAATATAAATTTCCCCTGTTACCTCAACCCTTTGGTACCAAAAGAGTTCCCCTTGTATAAAATAGGGCTCAACTTGTTCCTTAATTTCTGAACAAATTCCACCAATAATTCCTACAACATATAAGTGATCTACATCACTTATCATGTCAAATAGTATTAATGAACTCATACCACACAACTTGGGTCTATGAGCCATAATCCATCCCAATGGTCCATATATTAAACCAACCATTCATATAGTATCACTTAATCACCAAAACCATTTATTAGCCATTACTAGGCTAATTTCCAATTTATATAATTTTTTAATCAATTAAAAACCTTTACTTAGTGCCACCAACTTTCACCATTAGCCCTTATAATGAAAACTAAACCTTAATTTAAATCTTATTGGGTTCAAATAGCAAAATTATAACTAAATCAACAGGCTTAAACCATTGAGGAGCAAAAACCCAATTTCTCAAGGTTTATTTTGTGCCCAAAATACCTCTTTTCATCCAATTATCCACTCAAAATATTAGATCACTATATAGAAACTCAAAACATACTCCCTAGGATTCAAAGAAACAAAAGCTTACAAGAATAAAACCTTTGGGATCAAAATCTAAAAATTTTCTCTTCCAAAAATTGAAGAAAATCAAGAGAAAGAGAAGAGGATTGAAGTAGGGAGTTTACCTATCGTGTAGCCGAGCTTGCAACGGTCGTAAAGACTCCTAGATCCAAGCCTAACTCCCTCCCTTTCTCTTCTCTTCTTCCTCCCTCCCTCTCGTGCGTTTCCTTTCCTTTCCTTTCTTTCCAATTTAGTTTCTGCGTTTCTGCATCAGTTTTGGTCTTTAAATTGCTGGTCAAAAAGTTTAGGGAAAATTACAAGAAAGGGCCCAACATTTTTTATTATTGCACAAAAGCCCGAGTCAACTTTGGTAATTTTTTCCATAGTTAAAAATAAAATAAAACCAAACTTTTACTTAGTAAAATTCAAAATCTGGGCCTTTATCAAATTATTCTAAATTTTAATTTAATTATAAATATTTTATTTTATTTTATTTTTATAAATCCGAGTCTTAAAATTTCGGGATGTTACAGGTAAGCTAGCTTTAGTTATGACACCTCATTGTGTTTATGAGTGAGTAAGGTAATCCTAGCATGGTAGCCTCTTACGATATGATTAAAGCCTTAGGTAGTAAGGTAACCCTGTGTTCATTCGAAAAGAACAGAGGAAATGAGTATCAAGCTAAGTGATAATAATCACTTCTGTAGGCCTTTCTCTTTTTATTTTGATATGTATATTCAGTTTATGATATTGTCAATTAAGACAATATATTCTTGATCCACTTGCATTATGGGTTTTGTGTTGGATGGAAGTGTATTTTAGGCCCTTAGGAATACGGTTTGGTGCTTATGTTTATATTAGTGGGCTAAAATAGTTGTGCAAGTGAAAATAGTTGTTATCTATGAGATTGAGAACTTGAATGCTGTTACGGTCTTCCCTTATATTTTTTTATGTCTAAGGGTGAGTAGATGATATTAACTACATATGAATGAAAAAAAAGTTCATGCATATAATGAGTTATTGATGAATATATGATATATAGAATATGATGACTAGGTGATAATAATTATGATAAATGTGATTGAGACCTTGGCCCCCTATTGCCAGTTATGGAAGGGTTTGAGTGACCAAATATTATGTTCGTGAATATATATATATATATATATATTATATGGAGTATGGCACAAAGAGAAAATAAGGGGAAAGCTTTTCCCCATCTTGAGATGTGTTTCTTAATCATGCTTTCACACAGGTTTAATTGAATAATGTGAGCTCTTGAAATATTTTAAAGATTTAAAATCTCTTTGTTTTAAATAGTTTGTAAAAATATGTGTTAATAATTTATTTAAGTTAATCTATATAGGATAACCCTTTTAGGTTAGTCCTTAATTAACTATGGTTAGTGTGATGATTTAAGTCCCAATTTATGGCACCTTTTACAAATTAATATCAGGTTCTTGAGTTTCGAGAATTAGACTGTGGTCAATGTGTGATTACTTATATGATTGTGTACTTATTTTGTAGTTTATGATTGCATTTGTATATCAAGTTGGCAATTATCATTATACACATATTTATTTTTGTAACATTCCAAAATTTTAAAACTCAGATTTATTTTAAAAATAAAATAAAATATCTATAATTAAATTAAAATTTAGAATAATTTGATAGAGGCCCAGAGTTTGAATTTTACTAAGCAAAAGTTTGGTTTTATTTGATTTTTAACTATGGGAAAAATTACCAAAGTTGACTCGAGCTTTTATGCTATAATAAAAAATGTTGGGCCCTTTCTTGTAATTTTTTCCAAACCTTTAGATCAGCAATTTAAAGACCAGAATGATTGCAGAAAATGCAGAAAATGAACAAGGAAAGAAATGCACAAATGGGAGAGAGAGAGAGAGAGAGAGAGGAAGAA
This sequence comes from Prosopis cineraria, assembly GCF_029017545.1. NCBI lineage: Eukaryota > Viridiplantae > Streptophyta > Magnoliopsida > Fabales > Fabaceae > Prosopis > Prosopis cineraria. The sequence continues at coordinate 43,925,925 of NW_026555343.1, read as the reverse complement.
GAGAGGAGAAAGAGAGGGAGTTAGGCTTGGATTTAGAAGTCTTTGCGACCGTTACGAGCTCAGCTACACGATAGGTAAACTCCCTACTTCAATCCTCTTCCCTTTCTCTTGATTTTTTTCAATTTTTGGAAGAGGAAATTTTTAGATTTTAATCCTAAAGGCTTTATTCTTGTAAGCTTTTATTTCTTTAGATCCTAGGGAGCATGTTTTGAGTTTCTATATAGTGATCTAATGTTTTGAGTGGATAATTGGATGAAAAGAGGTGTTTTAGGCACAAAATAAACCCTGAGAAATTGGGTTTTTGCTCTTTAATAGTTTAAGCTTATTGATTTAGTTATAATTTTATTATTTGAGCCCAATAAATTTAAATTAAGGTTTGGTTTTCATTATAAGGGCTAATGGTGAAAGTTGGTGACACTAAGTGAAGGTTTTTAATTGATAAAAAAATTATATAAATTGAAAATTAGCCTAATGATGGCTAATAAATGTTTTTGGTGGTTAAGTGATACTATGTGAATGGTTGGTTTAATATATGGACCATTGGGATGGATTATGGCTCATAGACCCAAGTTGTGTGGTATGAGTTATAGTCTTCATTAATGCTATTTGACATGATAAGTGATGTGGATCACTTATATGTTGTAGGGATTGTTGGTGGAATTTGTTCGGAAGTTAAGGAACAAGCCAAGTTCTATTTTGTACAAAAGGAACCCTTTTGGTACCAAAGGGTTGAGGTAACAGGGGAAATTTATATTTTTTATTACTCTGTTTTAGCTATTTTTGAATAAATATTACTAGCTATCATATATTACATGTTTTAAAAGTTTAAATGTGCTTTATAAGGGTTTATGGGGTACTAATTTAATTATAGTGCAAATATATTTTCTAATTGTTTAACAACAATGTTTTTATGAAAACGAGATTTGTTTACATGTATTTTAATCATAAGAAATAGAAGTTGCACTTAAGGAAGTGTAACTAAGTAAGGTACCTTAGATAGGCTAAGGAATCGTTTAAGGGAGATTTATAAATGTTATACTACCTTAGAGTGTTGAAGTGGTCAATACTCAGGAAAGTTAGACACGAATAAAAGGCATGATCTCGGTGGGAGTTCACCAATGAGAAGGTGTGTACTTTTGATATTCTATGGCACACTGCCAGTACTCAGTGTTGCCTTACGTATTATGGGCTCAGTGCACTAAAGTGGTTAGTGTATTGAGTGTTCGACACCTCTCAGTGGGGGAGGGAATCCGACATATGAAGTATGAGGTTGAGTGCCTAGGCCAAGGTAGCCCTCACATGGAGAGTAAGTCGGGCTGGCTTTGGGAGGGAGTTAGCTTTGACTGCTCAGGATTCACATCGAAGGGGCATAGGCGGTTCGGTGGATTAGATCATGCCTTAGATTATATTTTATGTCTGTAGAAGTACAAGTAGGTATAAGGTTTACCTGCGAGTTAAAGAGTGCCAGGGGGTATTCTGTTGGTCATGAAAGGCCATACCGGCCTAGGTCATGCATTCATGCATTTTAAATGGCTAAATTATATACTATGTTGAATTTATTATTCGCTTATTTGATTATGGCTTGCTTTGTAATAATTAATGTAGATTTCTCTGTTACTGAGACTGTGGTTGTCTCACCCCTTTCTTTTCAATATTCTAGGTCCAGGCGAAGGATCCAGTGGTGGACTGGGAAAGGAGTAAAGCTAGGGGTTTGCTTGTGATTTGTAAAGAACTGTAACCCCTTTTTTTAAGCAAATATATTGTAATGTATTTAGGATTAGGGTGTCAGTAGGATATGATTATGTATGTGTGTGTGAATATGTGTGGATTGTGTGCTTATGTATGAATTTTTGTCTGTTTGTAGACTTGTGGCTAGGAAACTTGGTTATGGTGTGCGGTTTTGATGGATTTACTTAGTAGACTAAGTTTCTATTACAAGCAGATATTTATTTTGATATGTGTGTGTGTGTGTGTGTGTGTGTGTGTGTGTGTGTGTGATTCTATAAGCAAATGCAAAGTGGTTGCATTGCAAATGGTGTGCTATAGGCAAGCATACACCTTGGATAGAGAGAGTGGGTGCGTGGGCCCTACAAGGAGCTCTGAGCCAAGTGAAAATGTTTAGCATATGTATTTATATAAATACATGGTATTTGGATTGATTTGTGACCACTCTTATATGATTTGTGCATTTTGGAGATTTAGGGTCCATTTTGGGAAATGGCACCCTGGTGGTCAAATTTTGATGTATCAGAGTTTTCCATCATTTGAATGTTCTATCAGGTGTTTTTAGTCTTATTTGACATGTCCAAAGTGTTCACACAGGTTTGTGACCATTAGGATGAGATTTGGACAATTTTGAAAATGGTTTTTACCAAAAAAGCTGCATTTTTGCATCCGTATATCCAAATCTTAATCCAACCGTTGGATTTCTCTAAAATTTAGGTCACAAGTAAAACCTTTTATAAGCTTTGTGTGAGATTTGAAATCATGTCGATCGGATATCGGATGGAGAAACGGCGCACTCCAGAATTTGGTCTGGAGGTGCTGTCATGACAGCATTTCATTGCTGTCATGACAGCTACAGTAGTGATATTGTAACCTATACAAAATTCAATCAGTCTGTTAGATCTTTTCAAAATTTGGTATGCTAATAGTATTCTTTAAAAGTGACATGTGGGCTTTAGAATCACTCCGATCGGAGGTCAAATGATGAAATGGTGCACTCCAAAATTTGGTCCGGAAATGCTGTCATGACAGCAAAAGTAACCAAATTTATAACGCGTCTAATTTTTAATCTGACCTTTGGATCTTTTTAAAATTTGGTACACTTATAATACCCTTTGAATGTGACTTGTGAGCTTTAAAATTTCTTTGATCGGGGATCGGAAGACAGAATGGTGCCTCCCTGAAGTTGACTCGGGAGGGCTGTCATGAAAGCAATTTAATGCTGTCATGACAGCATATTTTTACCCTTATTTCGTCTAACTTGCTTTCGTGCGCTATAGATAGAACCTATAAAAAAATTTTAAAGGCTTTAAATGTTTAATTTGAATTGTGTGATTTTTGGATAACACTCGGGGCAAGTGTTACAATTTTCCTCTATAAGCTAGCACTAATTGCTTTTCTTTTATAGTATTACTTCCATTCCTATGAGGGAAGAATATGGAACAAACTAGGAATTCTATCATCAATAATCAGGCAAATCCACCGAGACCAAAGGGTCAAGTAGTGGTGGAAGATGAAATAGCACCAGCTTAAGTCCGACAATACTAGAGTTACTAAACCCAATTGAATAAGTTCAAGTCCTAACTCAAATAAAACCTTTTATTCAAGCTCTAGTTCGAGCTACTCCTACCACTTGTAATAATAATGATATGGCACTTCTTACTTTAATACTGAAGGACATCTAGAAGAGGATGGATGTATATGACTAAGTCATATTAAGGAAGCCTATTGAAGGCAATAGTAAAGTTGTTGTGAAGGCTGCTGGTAACCCCGAGGAAAAGCAAAGGGAAGTGAATCAGGGAGTCAATAATTAACAAGAGGAAGAGTCCTCTAAGGGCTCTGAATAGAGTGATCAGAGCAATTCTATAAGGTAAAGAAAAATAAAGAACAAGGGTAAAGAGAAAGTGGAAAAGGTCACCATTGACCATGCCTTTAAAAGGTTCGTAAGATTAAGCCTACCATCATTTAAGGGTTCTATGCTGAACTGAGCTGGAGAGAAATGAATTGATAAATTAGAGTCTATTTTCTCTATGATCATTTGCACTACTAAACAACAGGTCTAGTTAGCTACTTTTAAGCTTAAAGATACGGCTAAATAATTGTAGGAAAGTGTTAAGCTTATTGCTGGATCTGAATTGACCTAGAGTAATTTAAGAAGAGGTTTTTTGCCCACTACTTCTCATTAATTGTAAGGGCAGTAAAAGAAGCTGAGTTCCACAATTTGAGACAAGGCAATATAGATGTTGAGGAGTTCACAGCCAAATTTAATTAGCTCTCCAAATATTTCTTGTACTTGAAGAATAATGCTAATAAAGAATGGAAGTGTGAGTAGTTTCTAGACAAGATGAGGCTTGAATACAACAGGCAATTGATGGCTCATGATATTGACTCATTTGAAGTCATATGTAATAAGATTAAGGTTGTTACTAGAATAAGCTAGATGAATGATGGTAACCGGCAAGATGGCCAAGGTTAATAATCCTCTTTTATCGGCCCTACTGGGGGTGTGAGCAAGAAGTCAAGTTGCAGCTTGAGATTCTCTAAAGGTTATAATGGAAGTAGAGGAAGCAACAAGAAGAATTTCTCCAAGGGATCACAATCTAAAGGTTCTCAATCTAAGAGCTTCTATTCTAAAAGCTCCGAAGGCCGGAACTAAACTTTAAGGCAAGACTCAATTCCATCTGTTATGGGACCACTGGTGATACGATCGCATTATGATAAGTGTGGAAGATTCCATGTCAGTAACTGTTGGACATATTACAGATATAAAAAGGTGGGTAATATGGCCCATAACTACTTAGAAGCTGTGATTGATAGCAGATCTATTGGTCATGGAAGTATGTTCGTGATGTCCAAGGAGGAGGTGGAAGCTTCTCCAAAATTGATCAAAGGTACAATTGTCCTTAATGACTAACAAGTAAAACCATTGTTTGATTCAAGTGCTACGCATTCTTTCATTTTAATAGATTACATAACTAGACTTAAAATGTTTGCGCGTGAAATGGATGTTGTTATGAATTTTCTACGTCGACTAAGGCCTCTACCAAGACTAATCATATATGCTATAATGTCAATTTAAAGTTTGGTGATAGGGCTACAGTTATTGACTTAATTTGTTTGCCTTTATTAGGCATTGATGTGATTGTGGGAATGAAATGGCTATCGGCTAATGGAGCGACCTTAGACTGCAACCAGAAGACAGTCCTATTACCAATTGACACTACCACTTCTATAGTCCCTAAAAAGACTGTACATACCATTATAGTGGACATAAAAACACCTAAGTTCTTGTCTAATATAGAAATCAAGAAGTCAGATCTAGAAGGATGTCAAATGTTAATGTTGGTCTCCCCTTTTAAATGAGAACAATAACTTATGGTTAGATTTAGAAAGCAAGGGTGAATAGATGAAGATGATGGTACGCTCGATATGCAACTTTAAAATAGGAAAACTTATTTATGATAAGTATTATTTTTATGGGTTAAAGACCAAATTTCCCCATGTACTTTCCTTAAAGGAATATTAGGCACCTTGTACTATATAGTAGGATATTTTTACCCCTGTACAAGTTTACTTAAGTGCAAATCTCCCTCGAAGTCTATCCCCTATCATTTCTCCCATTATCTACTCATGTGGCTCATTTGTGGAGCCTAATTATATTGATACTTACGCATTTGACCCTTATTTTTTACCTACTGAAGTGTGAAATCTTGCTTATATGGATATCTAGCTGCAAGGTCATATCTACATTGAATATTTTAATAATTAAAATTTAAAAAAATAAAGAAATAAAAAATCCAACTCAGATTTAAATTCAACTCTTCTCCTCCCTCCTTAACGAATATTGTTCTTCTTCTTGCCTCTACAACTAGCAAATGAAACACTAGATGGATTAGCAAGAATCAAAATAATATTTAAAAAAGTTAATTGAAATTCACGTTGCCTTTTTAAAAAGCAAAGTGTAAAATGTTTAGAAAATAATAATTTATAATAATTTATTTTTTACAATCCATGTCGCATTTTTAAAAAAGCTAATCCATGTCACTTTTTTTAAAAAGGCGATGTGGATTGTAAAAAATAAATTATTTTAAATTATTAATTTTTAAATATTTTTCACGTCACTTTTTTTAAAAAAAGAGACGTGGATAAACATCATTTTCTTAAAAAGCGACATGGATAACTTATCCACGTCACTTTTCTTAAACAACAATGTTAATAGTTTTATGTATTCAATACTTATTTACAAAATTGCTATCGCTTTTATTTTTTATATCACTTTTACAAAAATTGACATAAATGGAGAGACATAAAATGTATATTTTGTAGTAGTACTAAGTCCCTCTTTGAACAAAGTATAGAGATCTTGGAGGCACCTAAAATACTAAAAAACAAAAGTATATGAACCTAAAATACTAAAAAAAAATACAGGGACCTATAGCAAAACGTAAGTAAAGTGTAAAGACCTAAAGTTATGTTTTTCTTCAAGGCTTTTATGGTTCGCACCAATAAATTTAATTATGCAATATTATTAGTAGTTGACATCCAAAATTGCAGTGTCGCCATAGTAGAGAGAAACTGCAAAACATAACCATCATTCCTACTTTCACAATTTCCTCTCCTATTTTGATTCCCTCAAAATTCATTGCATAATGTACAAAACGTAGCAGTACAAGTTTAGCTTAGGACTAAGGGGTGTGAAAAAGATGTGGCATTTTCAAAGGACCACACCAACTTTTCAAGAGTTGGACATGATAGCCAAAAGGTAGGTAACTAGAATTTTCATTGCAGGCTGCCATAACAAAAGAAAGTGAAGCAATTGGCTTTAGCTGGCGTGAAGGTAGTGCTCACAGCAAGAGATGAGAAGAAGGGTCTCGAAGCTTTGGAGAAACTCAAAAAATCTAGTGTTTTAGGGCTTGTGGTTTTCCATCAGCTTCATGTGGCCGATGCTGCAAGTGTAACTTCTCTCGCACATTTTATCAGATTCCAATTTGGGAAACTTGATATTTTGGTAAATCTAGTAGTGTAAACTTAATGATCAGTCTTTGACCAAAAAAAAACACTCGATGACGAGTCAGTGCTCCCACATTCTATGATATAAATCACTTTTTAAAAATACTTTTAAATTTAAAATATAGAATACTTGGTAAATTTTATGGTTTTTTTCATTTATGTGCTTGCTTTTTTAATTCATTATCTTTGAATATTCCATATTTAAAAATTATGCATATGTTATTAGGAAAATTCAAGAGTATAAATGAAGGGATGTGAACATTTTAAAAAAAATTCAACCAATTTTTTTCATAAACCCGTAAATTAATTAATAACGATACATATTGTGGTTTGGAAAAAGTAATTAATTTCACTAAATATATGGTGCATATTAAAGGAAAAAAATCAATTCTCTCAAAAAATAAGTTGACGACTCCAATTATACGCTTTCCAAAATGTCACCATCAAAAGAAAAGATGATATATATCAAATCTTACTAGCTAGGTTCCTCTGCTCTCTTTTCATGTGAACTTCAGTACTAAGCATTATAACATTATTCAATCCATTAAAATTGATTGGTTATTGTTCTTGGATAAATCCTCTTGTTTCCTTTGAAGATTCCCATAATTAATTGATATGATTTTGTAATTACATGTCATCAAGAGACATCGGTTGCAAAGTGAAAGTGAACAATGCAGGAATTGCTGGGGTCATGTATGGTGACAGCTCTCTAGTAGCTTTGGCAATCACTGATGGAGAGGTAAGACTATATATAATTATTTGGCCCTGGCCTCGGATGGTATTTTTACACCATTCAATTCCTTTAAAAAAATTTTGAATCGTTATTTATTTGTTCCTCGTTAATGAAAGCAGATCATTACTCTTGTTTGGTTTATAGCTAGTCATCGATTGGTTTTGTTGAACTAATAGACCGTGCTTGTTCATTGTTTGAGCAATAGGGAATATATAAAATTTCAAAACCAAAAGAGTTAACTAACTTCTGTTAATGTTTGTAGGCACTGTCAAAGGATGACAGGAAAAGAGCAGTGAGCGAACCATATGAATTAGGGGAGGAATGCTTGGAAAGTAAATAATTTTGGTGCAAAAAGAATGGCGGAAGCTCTTCTGCTGCTTCTGCAGTTATCAGATTTGCCAATAACTGTCAATGTGGCATCATACTTAGGCAAGCTTGAGTAATTTCCAACCTTGATATATATCTAGAGTTGAGTTGTTTGTTTTAATTTGCACGACAAATTGATATCTTGGGAAATGAATGGGCAAAAGGAGTGCTGGGTGACGCAAGCAAGCTGACACAAAAGAAAGCGAAGGTAGATAGAATGATTTTTTTAACCTTATTTATAGACATGTCATTAATTTTTTATAACAATTTTTCTTTTACTTCATTAAATTGAAGAGAAATGTGAAAAGAAAATAGGGATGAGAGAAAATTAAAAAAAAAATTTTCAAAAATTGTAATTCTTTTATTATTTTTAGGAGTTTTTTCTTTTAATTTTCTTTCATTCCAAGATATTTTCTGCAATTCAAACAAAGGATAAGTGTTGGTAAAAAAACATATTAGTAAAATATGTACATTAAATAAGAGTAAAGTTGAAAAACTTTTTGAACATTTAGAGAGAGTTAATAATTTTTAAGATTTTTCTTAATTTTGAGAAAACAAGTTAAAATTGTTTTATAAATAAGACGGATGAAGTGTATGTACATATGTATGGTCATTTATTTAGGATTATTCAACCTAATTTTAGCCCCTCTTGAAATTTCATGCTGGTTCTGTCCTTAATTTCCACATCATTTCACCTTCCACACCATTGTCCATTTAATTCACTATCTTCTTCCACCCAATTTAACATTCCAAAAAAAAATTATCCTCTTGATTAATTAAGCTAATAAAAGGTAAATTTATAAATTTAAGTATAAATGAGTTTGAGGATAGTTAGAAATGGCTAATAGGCCTATTGGGTTTGGTTTTAGTCATTAGATAAGGTTTGGAAATGAATTGGGCTACCTGGGCTCAAATTGAAGAGAGAAAATCAAAATTTGGCCAACCGTATGTTATGCTACAGCATAATATCATGAACCTAACTTAAAAAGGGCATCTGTGTGTGCGAAAAATAAAGGAAAAAGAAGAGAATGAAGGGGCTCGTGATCCTTTCTGATAGGGCATGATTTTGTTGGTGTTTTGAGAATATTTAGAGTTTTTAATCACTAAGGTAAACGTCCCTTACCATTCCTCTTTTTCTCTACACCATTTTTAAGGTAAGGTTTGTAGTTGAAAGGTGATTTTTAGACCTTAGGAGCTTTGGGTTTGAACCCATTGACTTAAATATAGTTAATGGAAGTTGTTTGAGTTATCTAAGCCTAGAGATAGGGGTTTTATACATCCGTAAAAGTGGGCTCTCAATTATGGACAAATTTGTACATTTAAATGCCATAAATGGTAGTGCTTGAAGTAAGTGGTTGCCATTGATATTGATTAATGATTTTGTTATTGTTAATTGGATCTAATGGGAGTTAATAAACCTAATGTAGTGATTAAACTCAATAGTTGAGAGCTTTGAGTTATTAAAATGTTGAAATTTGAGAGTTGGAAGTTAGTAATTTGTGACTAATGATTATTTTGGATTGTTAGATGATATATTAGTGATTATTTAAGTTGTGAAGAGCTAAATAAAGTTAATGAGAGTTAAGGAATTCAATGGATGTGAAGTTGATCTTGTAGTTGAGAAATTTAGTTACTAAAATATGAAATTAGACGTTGGAAGTGGTGATAATTATTATTACTGATGGAATTAATGTAATTGTAGACTAACCTCATGAAGCACTGATAAACTTGATTAGCTCAAAAAGTAAATTATGATTGAGGGGTAATCTTTGACCTCTCAAAAGTTTAAGGCAACAAGGGAAAACCTTATTTATATAGTTGTATGTTAATTAAGTAGTTGTTAAAATTTATGATTTGAAACTTATTTGATGTATAGAAAGTTATTGATGCAATTTTGGCAAATGTGTGGTATTATATATGAAACGGCTTTTGAAAAAGTATAATGCATATGTGTGAAGCAATGATGCCATTTGACTGTGATACTACAAAAATATATGTGATATATATATATATATATATCAGTTATGGAGTTTATTGGGATTGAGAAATTGATGTGGACATGACATGAGATTGTGATTTTGGTCACATTTGCATAATATGAGTAACCCATTCATAGTATGATCATTAACGGGAATTCACCTAGGGAGAGAAGTAGATTGATAAATCCACGTGGTATTGGCAGCGACTGTTGGAATTGAGAGCTTGCCTTGACATCGACCATTGAAATCAGGAGGTAGCCTTATCTTATGATTTATCTAAGACTATCTCACTTGTTCTATGAGGGACTTGAACCTAACTAGTCTCTATCGGTTCATAAGGATGTTAGATTATGGGTACGACACCCTATGGTTATTGGTATTAGAAAAAAATGAGATTACACAAGTGAGTGAGTTGACTCTAGTTTGATAGCTCCTTACAAGTAGAAAGATAAGTTAATCTGTGTAGCCACCAAATAGCCACTAGTTTCATGTCAAAAGTAATTAAGAGGGTATAAGGTTGGCATGTAATCATGCATTTAGTTCTAACCATATGGTTGTTAATATTGTGGCCCGATGCAGTTAGGGGCACATAGTTGGTATTATTGAGATCCCAGATTATACATTATTGATATATATATATATATATATATGATTATATGTTTGAAACCCGTTCACATGGTTGTTATTGTTGTGGCTAAGGCTATAAGTTGTCATAGTTACTTTATATGTGTATTTGTTGTCAATTGCATTCATTTTCAATTGATATGTAATTGTATAGATTAGGTGAAATTTGGTTATTGTGTTATTGTACTCACCCCTCTATTTAACATTTTACAGGCATTAATTCCGAGGAGGATAAAGGAAAAGCACTAGAGGCTTGGAAACTCGATTTCCTACTATAGGCCTCTCCTAATTTTAGTTGCATATGTGTAATTAATTGATATTGCCAACTAAGATAATCATATTTTGTTATTACTTGCATTATTGAATATTGAGTATTGATAGGTGTATTTTGGACCTAAAGCATGTGGTATCTTTTTAGTTAAGATATATGAGAAAGATAAAAATACTAGGGCAAGTATAAATTTGACTGTATGCATTATTGTATTGGATTATATTGAGTTTTAAAGTCAAAATGCCTCCCCTTGTTATTTCTTAAATCAAGGGTTTGAGGGTTAAAATTGTAAAATATGTGATATCTGCTTATTATAGTATGTTACATAAATTGTTATAAGTCTATTGAGTGTGGTCAAAGGATTGCTGCGAGCTTTTGGCACTTAGATTGAGTTTTGGACATCCTAGTTATGTTTTAATAGCATAAATAAATGAGTTTGCATTTTGGTGTCCAACTTTTGATTGAAAATTAATTTAAATGTGAAACTAGTGCTATTAGTTAAAGCTCGGAGAAAGCTTTCTATAAACACTTAAATCACCTCAATTGATTGCCGGATAGAGATTTGGTGAGCGACAGAAGTTTGGCCAGAAAATTTACCATGACAGCTTGTAACTATCACGAATTTTGCTGTTCATGCTACAACATAAAATTTTATGCTACAACGTAATTGTACCAGAATTAGTTTTTTGCTATTTTGACCCTAGGTTGATTTTATCTTACTTTGTATGATATCCATGCTTTTTTATACATGTTTTGCTTTGATTTTATTTTTTAAAATAATTTTATATGATTTTGTAGCATTTTAAGTTTTAAAAACTTGAGATTTCATTTATAAAAATTTTACAAACTTGATAATTCATTTGGCTTATTCCAGTGATTATCTTGATTTTGTAGAGTTAATTATGGATAAGTAAGGGTGACCTTACACTCAACTCTTCCATCAACTAACGCCACCTTACCTCCCATTCTCCCACTCCAAAATCATTCCAATGCCAACTACATGTTGCCCCTCCTCTCATTAATCATTCAATATTATTTCACCACTATTTCACATGGCCGTGATTCATAATAAAATTGGAGGAAGAAGGAAAACCATGGGTGCTTAAGGTAGATCAGGAGACAAATTGGGATAAGTACAAAGAAAACTAGAGTCTAGGATTTTATTCTTGAAAACCAAAAGAGAGTGATTTTTCAATTATCTTTTGAAGTTTAGGATTATTTAGTTTTAAATGATTCTAAGTTGTAATGTTTGATGACAATCTAGTTTTAGATTGTATATATTTTGAATCTTGGATTAGATTGATTTTGTTTTGAATAAATTTTTAGAATTTATGTTTATATAACCTTATTTTGCCAATTAGATTAATGATTGAGTTCTCATCATTAATTTAATTGTCATTGCAATGTTTGTTGCAAATTTGAATTATTATTTTTACCTCTTGATTGTTCAATTGAACTAGAAATTTATCTAGTTATTCAACTAGATAATTTAAACATATTTTCTAGAATTATTTTGAATTAATCTTCATTGATTTTCTTGATTTTAATTGTCCTAATTCATAATTTTAACATTTGATTCACTATGAGTTTTCTAGTAAATTAAATGCTAGACTTTGTGCTTGGGTTCTTTTTGCTTTAATTTCACTCTACTATCATTTTTTTAGTCTAACTAATTGAATGAGATTAGGAAAGTTAACTCCATATGAAGTCTTAAATTGTCCTTTTTATTACAATTGAATTAAAATTTTTTTAATTTTTTTATATTTAACTTATTTTATTACTTAATTAATTTATTTAGTTAACATTTTAATTATCTTGAGACAAAACCCTCAATCATAATTTAGGACTCATGAATTTTCCCATTTGCATTTTAATGTAAAAATTTAACATTTAATTTTAGATCTTTTTGATATTAATAATTAAATACCTAAAATCAATTTAAAATACCCCCTAAATTACTTCTTGAAAAAATAATCTAAAATCAACTCATGTTATATTCCATTAATTTTAGTTTAATTGAGAAGGCATCTTCATCCAACTTGACCAGAGATTTACCAAGTCAATGGTCATTTCAATGAAAAAGTGTAGATTTATTAATTTAGTTTGTTGTTGACCGGAAGTGCAAATAGGGAAGGGCCTAGCCAACCCTATAGCCTATCATATTTAAGCTTGACCTGTTAGTAAACCCAATTCACTTTTTCCTCTTCCTAATTAATAAATATATATAATTTGTTTATATTAGTATATACAAGTCGATCTTAGTCATTTCAAGATGGCATTGAATTTGAACCTAACTCAAAATTTGATCTTTTTCATAAAAATGATTGGATTTGACAATTCATAAGTCAGATCTTATTCAATGATAATATAAAGTTTAACAAAACCGAATTTAATTTATAGGATCGATTAAACTGGACTATCTCGAATCAAATAGGGTTAGACAAGATCAGATGACTTTTGCATTGCACTACTCTTTCAATCCAATGTCGATTCAAATTATATTTACTCAAAGCATTTACTATTTATTTAAAGTTGAAAAATAAATAATATTTAATTATGATAATAAAAAATAATTATTAATTAATTATTTTTAAATTTTATAATATTTTTACGTATTTTTTTCTTTAAAATATTTTTTCATCCATCGTAATAAATTATTTTTAAAATTTATTTAGGGTGAGTAACTTTTTTAAATAATTAAAAAGATAATTTTTTAATTTTTTTTATTTTTAAAATTTTAAATTAATATTATAAACATTTATAAAATAGATTTAAAAAAAAGTAATTTTTGTAAAAAGTAAACTAAAACAGACAAGCCTATATTTATAGTGCCGATTAAACCAAAACTAATGGGCCCAACTAGAGTACATGTTTGAATTAAATTGGTCCAAATTTTATACAATACGGATGCGAAAGTCGAACCGATATTACATGATTCCGTTCGGTTGTTCAATTCAGTTATTACCAAAAAAAAAAAAAATTCGGCTATCCACTCCACTCCCAGTCATCTTAATTAGGTGCCCAAACGGATGATGTTGGAGCTGAAAAAGCATTCAAGCCCCGTAAGCCCAAAACGGTGGATGAAAAGTGTGAGCCCATGATACCAAACCCAACGGACCCAAACCATTAAGAGAAGATATGGGGGTCACGTGGCATTGACTGGTGCATCCATGGACCATAAGCAAGCTGCCACGCACCCCCTTGTGCATGCAACGCATGATCTCCATTTGGTGGCTGCCTTGACTAGTGCTTTCTCTAGCTGCAGCCCCATCAGCGATCTCTCTCTCAATGGAAGTCACGAAGGAAAGGTTTAACTTCTGTTGCTGAGATTTTTCCTTCCCTTATTCTCTATTTAGCGTTTGCCGGAATGGTTTGTGGTTTCAGGTATGCCATTGTGACTGGGTCTAACAAAGGCATCGGATTGGCGACCGTGAAGCAGTTGGCCTCTCATGGAATTAAGGTACTGCTCACCGCCAGAGATTCCAAGAGAGGATTTGAAGCCCTTCAGGAATTGAAACATTCTGGTATCTCCCACGACCTGGTTTCTTGTCACCAACTTGATGTGACGGACTCTGCCAGTATTGCGTCTCTTGTGGATTTTGTTAGAATCCAGTTTGGCAGGCTGGATATTTTGGTATGACAATTTCCCTCTCTCTCTCTCTCTCTCTCTCTCTCTCTCTCTCTCTCTCTGTGGTTTGTTTTTCCATACAAGCAAATCGTTTTCTTAATATTAACTGAAGTCTAGTAATTGTAGTTTTGCTTAAACAGTATAGTGTGCCGTCGTAGACGGTTAATACAATCCTGTCGAAATATTTGTCTGCATAATCTGACAAACTAATGGCTCTAATTTGATCTGCTAGGGGTTTAATGGATGTCATTCATTATTCTGTGGTATATATGTTGTCAATCCTTTTGCTTTATATGAATGAACCGCCAAAAAAACTCTAGTGCGTGGCTGTGCGCAGGTGAACAATGCTGCAATCCTTGGAGTCATTATGGATGAGCCGGTCAGTGTTTTCTTAGCCATTGGAGTGGCCATTGTTATATGCATAATTTATAAATTTATTCTACATGAATGCAGGTGGGATCGACAATAAATCCGGCTGAATTGATTCAAACTGATGAGTTGGCTGAAAAATGCCTAAAAACAAACTACTATGGTGCCAAGGAAACAACCGAGGCTTTTCTTCCCCTTCTCCAGTTATCTGATTCGCCCACAATTGTTAATGTCTCCTCCCAGGCTGGGTCCTTAAATGTAAAGGAGACTAATTAATTAACAAATGCGGTTCCTTTTTTATGATCATAGATTATATGCTAGCTAGCTCATAATCATGGCAAAACTGTGCTGTTTCAGGGGATATCAAACAAATGCGCGAAAGAGGTGTTAGATGATGCTGAGAATCTCACAGATTACAGGATAGATGAAGTATTGAGGGAGTTCAAGAAGGACTTCAAAGAAGGGTGTTTAGAAAGCAAAGGGTGGCCGATGTATGGGTCAGCCTATAAGGTGGCAAAAGCAGCCCTGAACGCGTACACGAGGCTTGTGGCCATCAAGTACCCAAATGTGTGCGTCAACTGTGTTTGCCCAGGTTCTGTCATCACCGACCTCACCAGAAAGACCGGCAGCTTATCTGTTGAACAAGGTGCTTATAGTGTTGTCAAACTAGCTCTACTGCCCCCTGGTTCCCCTTCTGGCCTCTTCTATGTCCGCCAACATGTCTCAACCTTCTGAGCCACCTTCATATATGGTAATGGCCAATCTGTGTTTGATGACCTCGAATAAAAGAATAACTCTGCGAGGGTTTTTTGAAAAAAAAAATTAATTTTTGTCTCTTGTTGTTGTTTCACGTTTATAAATTCTTTGCTCACAGGTGGCGGCCCGAGCCAAACTAAACTTCTGGACTTTTTTTGACCAGAATATGCATGTGGACTTGCCCTTGATTACTTTCCTATCCATTATGCAAAATTTTTTCGATCCATATTAAATTAAATATTATATCTTTTTATGTCGTGTCTCGTGTCATCTTCTTTATTTAATTAATTAACATGGTAAGATTTAGATAATCAAATAATTTATACCTTCATCCGTCACCAGATTGTTTTTTTACGCTCATCTAGAAGAGGAGGTGAAATAGAAAGAAAGCTTTTATTCTGTCTTGCGCCTAAGAGAAAGAAGACAATTGTGGGGTCAAAAAGAGGGAGAGGAACCCCCTCCCCCAAAACAAGCCACTAAACAGGTTAAGAAAAGACAGACTCAGGTCCTAACCCCTTTGAATTCCTGCAAATGAATGATGTATGATTCTTTTAACTATTTATCTTTATATATAGCATGCACTCATAAAATATAATTTATCTTTGAATAATACATTTATTAGGGTAGGCAGGCTCTCGTAATCCCATTATTATCCCCAAAAAAATGTTTCGGGTGAATTTATGTTATTTTTGGATCATTTCATGTGTGAATTGATGCTCGAGTTTAATTTCATCTGTGATAGTTAATATGCATCGTTTTTTAAAAAAAAAATTCTAAACAAAGGTTTCAACCTTAGTATTCGAAGTACGGCAAGAAAATCCTGTAGTTTCAAAGCTATCGAGGCCAAAACAAATTAATGTTCAAAGTGAAAACACGTAATCCTCTTAGGATGATCTTTTGATAAATTGTTCTTTGACTTTAATAATGTCATCTACAGATTGATTAGTCTTGTAAGAACAATAATTTTTCATTAATTATATATTAAGGGATTGACAAGTATTCAACAGAAGATGATAACATATAAAAGCATATACTTTTTTTTTTATGACATAATTGATTTGTTTATGCGAAGACATGCGCTTAGGTAAGGAAGAAGAAAACAATTAAGTGTTTTCCTAATAATTATTAAAGTACAATACAATTATATGCATAATCAACTTGAAAATCAATATGTTAATTAAAAAAATAAGAAATTTACTACCAGCTGTTATATTATAACACAAATACCGAAATGATGTGAAGTTGAGAGTACAAGCCAATTATTTAAGTTTAAAAAGTAATTTTAATTACCTTAAACATGGAACAAACTATCATTTAAATTAGTTTTTTTTAAAAGAGTTAATTTTATTAATCACCAAAAAATTATTACAAATACTAATAGCCGGAGCCCAAAAAATACTAAAAAAAAACTAAAATAGAACCTAACACACAACTCACAAAAGAAAAAACAAAAAACAACCAATAATAGTAACAAAATTGTTCAATTTAAAATACCAAAACAACATATTAACCAATGCCCTCTTTATTATGAGAGGAACCAGCAGAATTAATTTAAAAAAATTGTTTCATTTTATTTTGATAAATTATTTGAATTATTTTTTTTAAAAAAATATGATTACTTTAAAAAGCTAATAATACAAGTACTCTATCTCATTATATTTATAAGTTATTTTTAATATTTTCATTGGAATTCAAGAAAATTTTAAATCTCAGTAACTCTGTCTAAAACTTTAATAAGTTTTTAACTTTATTATTATTAAATATATATACATTAAAAATAAAATACTATAGTATTTAATAATGTAACACATCAATTTTTTTTTTATAATTTAACTCAACCATAGTTGGGTTACAGCTACCCAACACATTTTATATCAATAATTTCAATATAAAAATATTTTATAATTAGCTTCAACTCGTACAATATAACATTTCAGTTAAATTTTTACCTCCCACATGCCATTAAACTAAATTACATTTATCTATCCTTATACTCCCAACAAGTAAAATAAATAATCTAGTTAATTTTGAAAACAAGCCAGTTATTTAGCCTCATAATCATGCCATTTTAACAAATCCAAAGTAAACCAAATATTAAAATTACAGTCATCCAAAGTGTATCAAAAATATAAATAGTTTGAAAAGCATAATTACATTTATATATTCATATAATTGTTAATAAACAAAAAGCCCTAATATTGACAATATAACACATTATGAATCATAAATTAAATACTCAAAAGAGACAGTGGATCTATACCACTAAGCCTCTTGGACTCCTCCACGTGTCACTCGTGGCTCTTCTCCTGAAAATTGTTAACCACATAATGAGACTCAAAAGTCCCAGTAACCAATACCAATTTATGATAGTGTGTACAAACAGTTAAGTGTGTGCTTACTAAGTAAGAATTAAAAATAATATAATTCCAATAAATATAAGAAATATTACAATACACACAAACAACCATCCTTATATCCCTCCATTAACCTCGAGCCATAGCCTTCACTCGGTGCTAAATTACCCGGCTAAAGGTAGATTAACCCGAGCCCTTACAAACCACCTATTGAGCTCCAATAGGGGCGTACCACGTGGCACATAAATACAACAACAATAGCAAGTCTCCCAACACCTCCCACAATAATCAAACAAATTCATAATAATATTGCACAATTATACAATATTACAAAATTTATAATTTTCTCAATAATCACCCAATTAACATAAAGTAACACTAATCACAAATTAAAAGCATGGTTATCTTATGGCTTTTTCAATAAATTATTCCTTACAATTTCTCTCCCATCACAATCTTCACCAATAACACAATCTACAAATAACATATTATTTATAAATATTAGTTTCAATTATTGAAACTAATAAAATAATTCTAATAATAGAATTAAAAAAATATAACATAATTTTTAATCTCAATTTTAATACAAATTTAGAGTTAATACTATTAAGTAAAATTTTAACTCCTCTTTTACTCATCAATAAACATTAATAATTTAGAAATTAAATTTTAAACTAATTTCTATTATCAAATTTTTTTTTATTTTATAAATTCGCACCTAAATACCCAAAAATTAAAAATTGAGTCTCTAACTTAGAATCATAATCCTATAGCCATAATAATTCATTTTTCATCCCAAATAATCATCTAAACCTCAATAAATCAACATATATTTTCAGATCTAGTTTAGAATTTGATCCATAAGTCACAAATTCAAAGATCATCAATAAATTTATACTCTAGAACATTTATTATACTACTAACAACCTCAAAAATCATATTTATTCAACATAAATTCATCCCTCTTCCAAATTCTAAATTTTCTACCACCACAAACTCAGAAACTAAAGAGGAAGAATCACTAAGAAAAATTTTTAGAACACATACTTAATCTTGAAAAGCTTGAAATCACACCCTAAATATCTTATTAAAAACTCTTACCTTAAAACCCAACACCAGCAAAACTAGACGCTCTTTCTGCCTCAGCTCGTGCACAGGGAAGAATGAGGAAACGAAAAAGTGAAGAAAGAAGGAAGGAGGTGGGTTTTTATAAAAAATTCAGTGGGTTCCACATTTTTTATTATTTCTTCTTTCCTCTCTCTTCTTCTCTTTTTTTTTATTATTTTATACAATTATTGATGCATGCAGCGGTGGAAGGCAAATTCTTTTTTTCTTCTTCTCTTCTCTTTTTTTTTATAATAATAATTTAATAATATTTTTAATTAATTAATTAATAATTTTTTAATTAAATTTTGTTTTTTTAAATTTTAATTTAGAATTATATCCTAAATTAGATTTAATGATCATTTTCTACTAATTTACTTATCTCTAAATATTTTTTTAAATTTTTATTAATTCAAATTAACTATTAAAATTTAAATTGGGATGTTACAAATAATATTTTCAACATTTAATAAGAGAAAAAGAATAAAGATTAACACAATAATCATTTAGATACTTTAGAAATAGGACAAATACAAATACTTTCTTTGCCAGAGGAGTTATTTATAAGTTAAAAAATAGATTTTGCAAGTTAATTCAAGTAATGGTTAATGCATATCTTACTTACCAAAATCATTTTAGAAAAACTTAAACAAACATATTTTAAATAATAATAATGGAATTTCACACAATAGTTTATTAGGGAGAGGTCAAACAAGTTCTGCTGTTTAACGGCCATCGTCCCTTCTCACTCACTCACTCACTCTGCAGCATGCAATCATCAAATCTCATCTCACCATCTACGGCCGAGGCAAAGGAAATGTTTTCCTTATTCTTGGTTCTCGGGGACCCCCCATTTCGTGCCTATTCTCTTTATGTGTCGCCTGTATGACATGAATTGAATATCTTAGCATTTGCTCTGCTGGAATTTTTGTGGCCGGTTTCAAGCACACCATTGTGGCCGGGGCCCACAAAAGGATAGGTATAATGACTATGAAGATGCTGGCTTCTAATGGAGTCAAGGTGGTGCTCACAGCTAGAGATTCCAGTGCAGGAATCCAAGCCCTTCGCAAATTGAAAGATTCTGGTCTCTTTAACACCCTCGTAACTTTTCACCAACTTGACATGACTAACTCCGCAAATATTGCGCCTCTTTTTGACTTTGTTCAAATCCATTTTGGCTGGTTGGATATTTTGGTAACTTAGCACTCACTTTCCCCAACTCTGTTTTCATTCTTAATTTTGATTTTTTTTGGCTTTGCTGCCAAGTCTGAATCGGATATGCGATTGATTGATTTTCATCCTTCTAGTTCTCTCATAATTAGTCAACAAATTAAATACTGTGTCTCTTTTACAAACAAAATTTTATAATTTAGGAGGCATGAAGTACTTAATATATTTTATCTGAACAAATCTAAACAAGTGAATTGTGAGGTGTTAATAATATTAATGGAATAAATAATATATAAAGCATCACATGTCTTTGGATTAGTGTAGGCAAAGTGGCAATACCTCCAGATTCATAGGATAACAGATGATGAAAAAAAAAGTATATAGAATTAAGTATATAAGTATTTTTCTTATTCTCTTTGCTACGTTGTGGTTATAAATTTATTCTCGAAACATTTTGAGTTCCTATGGAATTCAGTTTACTCCTTTAATAAAAGGTATACTGGGTTTCACGTAAACTTTACTATGACATTTGCTAATTTTATCTGATTCTTGTCAAAAAGGGCTTAATGTGATGTCCAATATGCTTCTAAAGCAAATTTGAATAATTCGTTGTCCTAATTGAACAAAACTTTTTCAAGGACACCTAACAGTCCTCACATAGGGAAACTCTCTTGGAAGGATTTTGACGTGTATACTGGGACATGTGCTTTCACAATAAATTGGCAAAAGTGAAAGAGTTTAAGTTAACTAGTGGAAATATAAAATGCTCAATTCTTTCTTACTATTGAGGTCGACCAATTGTCTTAAAAAAAGTGTAGCTTTGGACAGGAGATACAAGTTCCTCTGTCTCCTGGTGCTGAGACATTTTCCCCTGCACAATGCATGATATGGGAAGTAAATAACAATCAAATAACCTTCAACTATTCTCGCTTCCCTCCTTCCGCCAATTCTTGTTTTAATATGACCACAACAATGTAGGAAGGAAAGAGATCCAGATTCAAGGAAGGAGAGACAATCACAATTTCACATATGCATAATTGGATGCTGGAATAAACATGCATGAGATGAATAATAAAACAAAACCTCAGCCGTTACTTTTGCTTCTGCATCTAATATTAGGAAATGAAGGGCAAGATTAATTTTTAAAGAACATACTTGATTTTGCCGCTAATGCCAGATAACTAATTTCTGATGTTGTTGTTATATTTGATAACATAAACAAAATCTTGTTGGTCCAACATGGCTAATTATTAGCTTCTTTGGCTTTGTCCAATGTCTTTTATCTAGTTAATAAAGTGTATATATTTGCTTTGTTTAGGTGGAAAAATTATTGATAACTTTACTTTGCTTGACTGAAGACTGGGAAAAGATAGGTTTTGGAAATCATGAACTCATTTCCACATTAGGACTCTATAAGATGTTGAGGTTACCAACCTGCACAATTGGAATAAAGATCAAGGGGGATGCTATGTGTGGACATTACAAAAGTTACAAAGCTAGATTAAGGATGAATGATTTTATTATACTTTATAGTTTATTGGCATTGAAAATATAAAAGGAATTATTTCCTGTATTAATTCTACGTATTACAAGGTCCTAACAAGCGACATGCATACCTAGGTAATTTAATCATCTTAAGTATTATTCCTGACCTTCTCAACGTGGGCTATATGTATACATTCTCTATTCCTTTTTAGTTTGAAAACTTAGATGCTTAAATAAAAGTTACTAGCAGTTTCTACTCTTTAGTATTGCTATTAGTATTATGCCTTACAATTGGATGAGATGCTTGCAGTTGTATGGGGACTTCTTTTTTAGTGCATTTTAAGGTCATTTGACTTTATATACAAGTTAGCTACCTAACAGATGGGTTATTGGTTAAATACTTTATAAAAAAATTAAGTGGTTAATGTTTCTAGATAAACTACAGTAACTTCATATTTGATGCTGTCTTAGTGCCAAACATAATTGCTTCAATGCATTATGAGCCAACCAATGGGGCAGGTAGCATTGGTTTAGCTTCATATTTAAAGTTTAATGTTAGAAATATCTCATTACTATATATTGAGGTTATTGACTCACGATAATGTAACATTGACTATATACTATGAAATTATAATTGTAGTCTAAAAATAAAGAAGTCAAATTGTGAACTTGAAAAGAGTAAATGCTATGAACATGAGCCACATTTTCAAGGAGAGCTGCCCAATAAGAGTAAAGACTAGCTATACAATCATCAAATGGCTTCAATGACCAAAACAAGAGCATTTCAAGTGAAATTTGAAATAAAATAGGAGTGGAATCTGGAACAATAGGAAGCAAACGAAAACAAAATGAAGTATCTCAATTCCTAGGAGTAGTAAAAGCAATGGCTGGAACAAAAGGAAGCAAATGTAATTGAAATAAAGCAGTGGCTAAAACAAAGGACTTGAATTAGATTACATCATTTAGGAGGATTTGAGTTGAATTGTGAACTTATATTTGTACATGAAGAGTATGACATTTGTATTGCGTTGAAACTGTAAAGTGTGTTAGAAGTTCCATTGATTTGAATAAAAGTTAATCATTTTGCCTTAAAATTGCTATAATTTACCATTTGCAAATGCTTGTTGAACTTTACTACTTCAAGTGATATCATATCATAATCAAGTGGTTCTTATATTCAAGAAAAGTGAAAGAATGATTAAATATATACATTTTAGATTAAAAAACTAGATGGAATATCATGTACTTATCATTAATAAATTGGTAGAAATCATTTGACTCGCTTCAGGTTTATCTAACATCATATGATTATGTTGTACTCTAGTTGAGGTATCTTCTTCAAGTTTATCCAACATTATAGGGTTATATTGTATTTGATCATGTTATAGTCGAAAAATAAATAACAGTTACCTAAAAAGCATCTTAGAAAATAGAAAAAAAAAACATAGATAGAAACTTAATGGAAGCATACCTTTGACGTAATATATTAATTTAAATTTTAATAGTTAGTTTAAATTAATAGAAATGTTGGAGAATATTTAGAGATAAGTAAATTATTTAGGAGATAATCATTAAACTAATTTAAAATAAAATTCTTTGTTAAGATTCTTAGAAAATATAATTATTTTCATTACTATTATTATTGGTATTATTGTTATTAAAATAAAAGGGAGAAAGAATTAAAAAAATAAATAAAGGGAGGAATGGATTTCTATCCATTGCGTGTATAGGTGTATAAAAAAAAAAGAAAAGTAAGAAGAGGGAGAGGGGATTTAGAGCCATATTTAAATTTTTTTAATATTTTATTATAAAATATTTAATAGTAGGTTTCACTATTTTTAAAATATTTTTTTATCAATTTTTCTATTATATAGGTCTTATATTTAAATTTTTTAATATTTTTATTATAAAATATTTAATAATGATTCCTACCATTTTTAAAATATTTCTTATGATAGAAAAAAAAAAACTCTCTGTCCTCCTATCTCTCGACCCCTACCCTCTTCCCCGTCTCCTCCCTACTATCTCTCCTTCTCTCTCTCCTCCTTACTCTCTCTCCATCTCCAAGCAACCCACATCATAATTCATTAGCGTCAGTTGAAGATGATGGGTTTGGTAAAGGCAACGGTGCTCATGGTGAAGATGGTGGCTTTGGTTCCAAAGTTCAATAATCTAGTTCTATCGGCACAATCCTTCGATGAGAGGACCAGATCCAGTCCAGGTGACCAAAAAAGCTTTGGCTTAATCCTTCATGTTGAAACGATGATGCCTGACTTAGGTCCTGTTCTCCCCTATTTTTAATGTCAGAAATAGAGATGGTCCTTCCTACCATCACGAAATCCGGCGATTGCTCCGACGTCCTCCTGGGTATGCTCTCGCAAACCCTCCTGCATGCATGTCGAGAACCTACCTAAATGCATGCATGCATGAGGTTGAGGATGGAGTAAAATGAGAACCCACTTGCATGCATGAGGTCGAGAAACCACCTTCATTCATAACTGTGTTATCGTGTAGCTTTCAATACTGTTATGCGCGCACGCATGTGATTGTGGGTCTAAGTTTGGATATAGAAAAAACAAGTATAAAAGACCATGCCTGTAAGCTCACAAATACGATGAAATAAGGTATGAAATACAAGTATAAAAGAGACATATTGTAGGCGACACTGGCGGCAGATGTGAACAGCGAGCTTCTGATTGCCTGAGTCGTGTCCGGAAGGACACTGTCCTTAAGAACTATTCCGGCACACCTAGACGATGGGCCGGCAGCTCCCCAGGATTAAACAAGCACTTCCTGCGATAGAGCAAGGGAACAAAATAACAGAGACTAAAGCAAGCACAGACGAACAGGAGTCAGAGGGAGGAGAGAATTGTGAAGGCTTGCACTTTGTTCTGTCCTCACCCATGGGTATATATAGGCTGAGGAAGGAGACACAAACATTGGGTTATAATTACCGGTTAATGGTTCGGTTATACACACATTAAACAACGAACGTTCAGCGTTTAACGCTTCAGTTACAGACGCCTCAAACAGCAAAACGTGCATGTCCATTAATTCAAAAACGTTCAGCGTTCATAGACATTTGGCAGAAAAAACATTAACCTTCAAAATTCGGTTTCCAGAAGAGGTTTAATGTCCAGAAACTGCTAAAGCCTCAAGTTTAAATTCAAAACAGCAAAATCAGATGTTAGGTTAAAAGTAATTATTTATTTAATCATTTTTGTAAAAATAACCCGGTAAAAGGAACCCAGTGCCTCTTGAACTCGCACGCAGGGGGGGCGAATCGGCTGATTTCAACTGCGATTGCCCTGAGTTGGGCTATCTCATATGTGCAAGGCCACTTCTCCTCCAAGCCCATTTTACTAGCCCACTTCATTCCTTAGTATATATAAACTAGGAGATTTCTTCCTTTAGTCAATATGGGACTTTGACACACACACACTTTTGACACACATACAACACATATATGATAAAAGATACAAAACAAACTGAACGAAGCTAGACAAGAGAAGGCACCAAAAGTCGCAGCGCCATCTTATAGACCTTTATGATGCTGCTACCGGCAAAGGTCCATGGTTGAATCATCCGAGACAACAGAGTTTTTTTGGTGGAAAACTCTATGAAAACTAGTTTGCAACAAGTGCTCTGTTTTGTCATCATAGAACAGAGGATATTTGCACTTACATGCATGATGAGGTCAAGACAGCACAATGACAGGTCCAGATGAACTTGCTATAAATCCAAGGTTAGAAAAAGAATAATGATCTAGTAGAATTGATGTGGGAGAATGAACAGCATGATGCCTGCATGTATAAGACGCAAAGCTATTGTCAACTACATATGCTGCTATCGTGAGGTTGAGGATGGTGAGAGTAGGTGGAACTCTGGAAGAAAGAGAAGTTTTTAAGTTATTAAAAATAAAAAAAATATTGGTAGGATTGACAAAACAATATTTTATAATAAATAAATACTAAAAAATTTAAATGCGGGCCACTAATGGAAAGTTTTGACAAGAGAAACAGTAAGGTGATGGATTAAAAAATTTGAGTAGTTAAGAAACATAAATGATTTATAATTAAATTCAGGATTATTTATTTGTTTTTGTGACCATTTAAAAGGGAAAAATTCACCTTTGACTTTTTTAAAACCATACACACCCAATTCCTTTTTCATTTTCCCTTTCCTTTCCCATGTGTTCTTCGTCCACAATAGAGAAGCTTGAAAAAAAAAATAGTGTGCGCGCAAGAATGGTGAAAGGAATTTGATTCAAGCTCCATAATAGAATATTTTGAGTAACGTTGTAAGCTTTTTAAGACTATATAAGTATTTTAAAAAAATTTTTTAATCATTTATCCTTTTTAGTTTTTAATTTTGTGATAGCGAAAAATTCAAAGCTTAGAAGAGGGACGAATTTATAATAGGTAAATACGGTTGTTAAGCTTGTTAGTAATATAATAAATGTTTTAGAGATCATTTTGTTGATGGAATTTGAATTTAAGGCTTATGAGTTAAACTCTAGACCTTTATGGATAGATTTTTATTAAATATAAAAATATATGTTGATTTATTGAGGTTTAGATAATTATGTAAGATGAGAAATATATTATTATAGCTATAGAATGATGATTCTATATTTGAGACTAAATTTTAATTTTTGGGTATTTTTAATTGCAAATTTATGAAATAAAAAGGAAATTTTGATAATAAAATTAATTTAAAGGTTGATTTTAACTTATTAGTATTTGTTAATGATTAAAAGAGGAGTTAAAAATTTTATTGAGGGCACTAATTCTAGACTTGTATTAATAATGTGATCAGGAATTATGTTATACTCTCTAATTCTATTATTATAGTTATTTTATTACTTTTAATAATTAAAACTAATATTTATAAATAATATATTATGTGTAGATTGTATTGTTGGTGAAAGTTGTGGTAGAAAAGAAATAAGGAATAATTTATTGAAAAAACTATGAGGTAACCATGCTTTAATTTGTTATTAGTATTACTTCATGTTATTGTGTGATTATTGAGAAAATTATGAATTATTATTGAGAAATTATTTTTTTATGTTTATGAAAAAATTGTGATATGCATTTGAAATATTTTTGCTAAGTGAGATGTCATGTTATAATATTGTTAAAAATAAAAAATTATGAACATTTAATATTGTATAATTGTATAACGTTAATATGTAATTGTTCGATTATTGCGGGAGGTGTTGGGAGATTTCTTCTTCTTCTTCTTATTGTATTTTTGTGTTATGTGGTATGTCTTTATTAAAGGCTCAATAGGTGACTTGTAAGGGCTTAAGCTAATCTACCTTTAATCGAATAATTTAACATCAAATAAGAGCTATTGCTTGATGTTAATGAAGGGAGATAAAAATGGTTGTTTGTCATGCATTATAATATTTCTTTTTATTTTGGTTGGAATTATATGATTGTTGTTTTCCCACTTAATAAGCACAATTTAATTGTTTTATATATTATCATAAATTGACATTGATCATTGAGACTTTTTAGTCTCATTATCTAGTTAAAAATTTTCAAGAGAGGAGCTATGAATGGTGTATGGAGAAGTCCTTGAAGCAGTGATACAGATCCACGATCTTTGGGTATTTTTATTTATAATTTTTAATGTATGATATTGCCAATGTTAGGGATTTTTTTGATTATTAACAATTATATAAATGTAATGATATAATCATGCCTTTCAAATTATGTTTGCTTTTGGTGCACTTTAGATGTTTGTAACTTTGATGTCTGGTCTATTTTGGATGATTTGAAATGGCACAATTATGGAGCCATATAATTGGCTTGTTTTAGAAATTGATTAGATTATTTATTTTGATTGTTGATTTATGGTTTGCACTTGTTAGGAGCACTTGTTAGGAGCATAAGGTTGGAAATATGTGATTTTAGCCTAATGGCATGTAGGAGGTTAAAATTTTACTTGAAATGTTGTATTGTGCAAACCTAAATCAATTGTTAGATGTTTTTATATTTAGTTTATTGATATAAATTGTGTTGGGTGGCTTTAACTTAGCGATAATTGTAGATGTATAATGGTAATATCAAAACTAGTTTTGTTTTATTTGAAGAGATTGATAGATGGTTACAAGATTTTAAATATATAACTATTTCTATTTTTTCTAATCTATTGTATTTATTATGTTCTCAATTTTATAAGGGATCTTTTTGGTCTTACACACTTATTTTATTTTAAATACTTGGGATCCCAAATTTTGAAAAGGACAATTTAAAAAGTTTAAATTCTACTCACCATAATAATACTTATTTATCTACATTAATTATTTTTACCATGGTAGTCATTTTAAAAGGTAGAATATTTTATAAAACTATATTTTATCATTTCCTACTATAGTAGTATTTTAAGTTATAGAATTATTTTTTTAAAAAAATATATATATAATTAGTTGACTTTTGTTCATCATAGTTAAGTTAATTGTTTTGAAAAAAAAATTATAATTTTATATTTGAAGTTTTCTAGAAGCTCGTGAAGTTTTTTTTTAGGTTTGAACTTTTCATCTTTTCTGACTTGATACCTCTACATAACTTCTCAATCATTTTTTTTTGTTTTTCTACCATCTCTCTTTCTAAACCCAATTGTTTGACCATCACCACCATTACCTTCATCACTATAATTTGTCTCATGATTTCCTTCATTATCATCATTATCTTTTTATTTTATGTGAAGCTCAACCATTTTATTAGTAAGTTCTAATATTACTTGATGAATTAGAGAGAATGTTTCTAGACTTTGTAGTGCATCACTAACCAACTGAATGAACATAAGGCGCAATTTCCTATATCATCTTGACATTCTAATTTAGAATTGGCTTTAATTTGCTTTCCCTTCAAATTATACACGACACCATATCATGTTTCTATTGTCCATCTCTTTATTATATATTTTTCTAGAAGTAGCTTGACATCATGGTTGTACAATACTCTCAATGTATGATGACATAATATGCCTACTCATTTAAACTTTTTATAAATGCAAGTAATTGTCTTCATTAAAGGATCAAATGTCAAACTATATTTCCCTCTTTTATTAATCACAATGCTCAAATAATAAAATAAGATAGCGCCATCCTCTTCATCTTCCTTTTTCTTTCTTTTATTGCTATATTTTATACATATACCATTATGAAGATCAAATTGGAGTTGAAACAAGTCAAAAATAAGTACAGTGTAGACTCTAGAAAGCTAACAAAGCATACATGAACTTTGCAATATAGCAATGTATTACATGTCTCAAATTCATGTTGTAATTCATCATTATAGCACTTGTTTTTCACAACTTGTTCAAGCTTTTGAAAGAATTGATTAATATCCAATTAGGACTTATACAACTCTTTATGCATGTATTTATACTCTCACTAATTTGAGTGCTGCTCATACGAAGAATCCTTAAGCCCTTTATGTAACATGCTATCCATGTCTCTTTTATTTCATACATGGACGTCATCCATATGTTTTCTCCCATGTTATGTTTTGATAATAATTTTTCCTATACTTCCTGAAACTTTATTTCATCCAACAATGATACATATAACTGCAGGCATATATAATGAGGAACCAAGCAGCAATAATAGAGGAAGCATCAACTCACTAACAAAAATATAAAACTAGCCATTGCCCCTCTTCCTCATCGATGGAAATAACAAGATTTCCATTGTATGATTTCAATTTTTCCATCTATATGATTTTCTTTCCAAACTCCAGCAGCAAAACTTTTTGGAGGCAAGGCATGATTTTCTTGCTCTAGAACCCAATAGTTGTCGAAGAAGAATGAACAACAAATTAAATTAAAATGACAATAAAAGGCTAGGATTGTTAGTGAAATTGACGGCCAATATTTTGTTTTATTATTGAGAAACAATGTTTTGAGTTCAGAGGAGGCACACCATCTCAGTGAAGCAAAGCCGATCCCTTTGTTATTGCTCTTTTGCTTCTAGGAAGGGTAATGGAGTAGCAAATTGGATTGGTATGACAACTGCAAAGGAGTTATGCCCTATACATAAGGTGGCTAGAAACACCAACACATCCTCTTGCTCAGATTTTAGATAGAGATACAAAGGTTAGGATAGTTCTGCAAATTATGCAGCTGGTTTTGTAGGTGATGGTTTGGAGAAATGTGGTATTGGCTGAGAAAACTTGATGAGTACATTCTTTGCAGTTTATTGTTTTACTTGGTTTCTATGTTTAGTTTGCTTGTTTTTTATGAGTTTTTGTGTGTGTTAGATTGTATTCCAAGATTTTTTAAAATTGTTTTGTTTTTCAGAATTTAATTATTAGCATTTATATCATGTTTTTTTTATACAAATAAAACTGACACTCCTTTTAACCAAAAAAAAGGGCTTTTTCCCTTTTCGTTTAAGATCTTGCAACATATATAAATCTAAGTCATGATTCCTCAATTGAAAAAGAATCCAATGAAAAAAAATTAAAAGAATATATTTTGTTTAACAATTTACAAAATGGAAGTAGAATTGCTCTTTTCTTCTTATCCCTAAAATCGATATTTTCTTTTTGATCTCATTTTAAAGAACTTAAAAAAATTGGAAGAAATATTTTTTTTTTCTAATTCTAAGAGTGTCAAACAAAAGAACAATTTTTTTCCTAAATATATCAAAAGAATGAGCACAAACACAATGGATGATTCAAAATATTCTCAAAAGGATTCTATTTTTTAATAAGAAAATATAATTATCAAATCCTTTATTTATATTTGAATTGAGAAAAAATATATTAATTAAATGAAATTTAAAAAAGATTCAACAAAATAGAAGAGTAATCCAATAATTTATGAATCTACCATTCCAATTGGACATATTGTTCATTGACAGAACAAAAATTTCAATGATAAAACAAAGAAAATCATAAACAAATAGAAAAATTTTAAAAAAGATAATGAAAATGGTTTTGAGAGAAATATTTGCTCCAAGAACAAAAATAGAGCAGATATTTATTCTGTTTCTGTCCTATTCAACTGCACAATAAAACGTAGTTTCATTCAGGCCAAAGGAAAAAAAAAAAAAAAGAAAAAGAAATACGTAGTTTCACGCTCGGACAAGGCAGTGGCATTGAGAACGAGACCGGTTTATGGCTTACCACTTGGGGGAAAAAAAATCAAGTGAAGCTGAGCTTTGACGACCCCGACGGTTCATTCGGCCTTTTGCCCCATTGATTTTTCAGCTTCACTCGAAACCATAATCCGTTCTTATACTGTTCTTGATACGTATTGAATTCATCGTTTATGTAATTTTTCGTTACCCCCTCAGCTTGTTTCTTTGTTGTACTTTGTACATGCCTGCTGCATTTAATTTTCAGTATCGCTGGAAATATGAATGTGACAATTTTTACTTCGTTCTGTTGAGCGTTTCTGATTCTCTTCGGGACTTTTTTTTCTTTTTTTTTTTCTCCAGGCGACGGAATAATGGCTTATTAATATACGCAAAATGTATTAAATAGTGTTTCTATCGTTGAGGATTGGGTTCTGAAGATCAAGAGATTTTAACATGGATATAACTTGTAGCTTACCGCAGTCAAGAATATTTGGTGGAGGGATCGGTTACAGACAAAAGTATAGTTTCGGTTCTTGCATGACATTCAGAAGATATTTTGGTTGTGCCTTCCTTGGCAACTCGAGTACTATTTTGAAAGCACGATTTAGTGGGATAAACTTAACTAGCAGTACTGCTTTTCGCAATGCTAGATTGGTTTCCGTGGGAGAGTTCAAAGTTTTGAATATGAAGAGAACTTGGTCTAGTAAGAAAAGTGATATTTCTATGGGATCCAAAGCAATTTGGGTAAAGTGTCAGGGTAATGATTCTTTGGCTTATGTTAATGGTAATGGTCGCAATGTAGATTATGTGAAAGGTTCTGGTGAGGAATTGGAATTAGGGCCTACTTCCAGTGCTGAACTGACTGTATCAGTGGAAGAGGAAGGGGGACATGAAGTAGAAGATGACACGCACAGTGTGGATGAACTTAAAGAATTATTGCAAAAGGCCTTGAAGGACTTAGAAGTTGCAAGAGTAAATAGTGCCATGTTCGAGGAGAAGGTTAAAAAAATTTCAGAGACTGCAATATCTTTGCAGGACGAAGCATCGAATGCTTTGAACAATATTAATTCTACTTTTGATGCTATCCAAGACATTGAGACTGAAGAATGTATAGCGAAAGAAGCTGTTCAAAAAGCAACTATGGCTCTTTCGTTGGCTGAGGCGAGGCTGCAAGTGGCCATCGAATCTATGGAGGTTGCAAAAGAGGAGCATGATTCTCTGCAAGGTTCTAATGAGAGTGATGGGGACAATGACATAACTGAAGAGGAGAAAGCACTTTTGGTTGCTCAAGAAGATCTCAAGGAATGCCTGACAAATTTAGAAAATTGTGAAGCAGCACTGAGACATTGGCAAAATAGAAAGGAGGAATTGCAGAATGAAGTGGAGAAGTTGAACGAACTTGCTGAAAAGGCACAGCTGAATGCATCAAAAGCAGAGGAGGATGTCACAAATATAATGCTTTTAGCAGAGCAAGCTGTTGCCTTTGAACTTGAGGCTACTCAACGAGTAAATGATGTTGAGATTGCCTTGCAGCGAGCAGAAAAATCCATTTTGAGTCCTAATGTTGATACCATAGAAACTATACAAGTACAAGACGCAGAGGGTATTTCTGAGGAGGAGAAAGAAGTTCAGGACTTTTCTGGTGATTTCATTGCTGAAGGGGATATAGATTTGCCAATTGATGATGAATCCTTGCTTCAGAAGCAATCACCAGAAATACTAACTGATAAAAGCAGCCAAAGTTTAGTAGAGTTAACTCACTCTGATTACTTGAGTGATCATGAGAACGTACAGTTAAACTTAGACTCTTCTGCAGAAGCTGAAACAGAAAGAGAGAAATTGAAGAATACCGTTCAGACAAAAAAACAGGAGACACAGAAAGATTTTACTAGAGATAGCTCACCCTTTGCTGCCAAAGGATTATTGAAGAAGTCATCCCGTTTCTTTTCTGCATCTTTTTTCTCTTTTTCAGTAGATGGAACTGAGTTCACACCAGCATCAGTTTTCCAGGGTTTTGTGGAATCTGTACAGAAGCAGTTACCTAAGATGGTTCTTGGGTTATTGTTAATGGGAGCAGGGTGCGTATGATCTCGCAGAATCATCTTTGTTTTGTTGCTGTTGCTTTTTGTTTCACTCCTTTTAGAAGTTGTTTGCACATGTCTTGCAGTTGCCAAATTATATATGTATATTATAAAATAATGAAAGTAGTGCAAAATATCGTCATGGTATTTGAAGATTTTTTTTTTTTGTGCCTCTTGGAAAAACAGTATTAAGGCGTTGTATTTGCTTGGTCATTGCAAAGTAGCTCCCTTGACACCAAGGAAAAATATAAATGAATGCAACACATTAACTAGACATGAATCTCTTCCAAATACCCAGGTTGTTCAAAAGCTGATTTTGAAAATAAAATTGATCAAATTGAACTTCATCAAGTTGTTATTTTCTTGGTCGTGAGGGAGACTATTTCATGCCTTAATATTTTTTTAATATGCACAAGTTAATATGAAGATACCCTGCATTCATCCAGTGATGTAAATTTTTCACAGGGCTGCCTTTTTTGCCAATCGAGGAGAGAGGAACTCTCAGCTCTTTCAACAGCCAGAAGTCATTCCAAGCAGTGTTGAAGAAGTTTCCTCAAGTGCAAAGCCTCTGGTCAGACAACTTCAGAAACTTCCTAAGAGAATTAAGAAAATTATTGCATCATTACCTCAACAAGAGGTATGGTTTTTATAATAATAATTTCCCCCTTCTCTAAATTGGATTCAACTTGCTGACTTTATCTTTGTATCCTATTTTTGTCAGGTGAATGAAGAGGAAGCCTCTCTCTTGGACATGCTTTGGTTATTGTTAGCGAGTGTTATATTTGTGCCTATATTTCAAAAAATTCCTGGAGGTAACTCAGTTGCCTTGTTTCTTATTGAACACACTCTGTTTAAATATAATAAAGTTGTTCCTCTGGAAGTTTAATCTTCACATATTGCTAAAATGAAAATTTGATTATGATTTATTCCTAATCACTATTTGTTAGTTTGGCTGTGTAATGTTGATAGTAAGTGGAAGCAGTGGTGTTTGAAGCAAATTATGAATTGAATAGAAAAATTTTGCTGTTGTCATCTGAATTAAGCTTTGGGCTTTGTAAAATTTCTTTTAGACGTATATGTCATATAATTGGTTGTCTGACATTCATATCTTGTCTTTATAATGCTGTGCCTTTCATCTGCGTCAATGTTTAGGGAGTCCTGTTCTCGGCTACTTGGCTGCTGGTATCTTGATTGGGCCTTATGGTCTCTCCATCATCCGTCATGTTCATGGAACAAAAGCAATAGCTGAATTTGGAGTTGTTTTCCTGTTATTCAATATTGGCCTGGAGGTTTAGCTTCCATACTATCGTGTTTTATATTCTTTTTGTTGTTACCATAATCAAGAGCAGAAACTAAAGGTTTTAAATCCTTGTTTAGCTCTCTGTTGAAAGGCTTAGTTCAATGAAGAAATATGTCTTTGGATTAGGCTCTGCTCAGGTGATTGAGAACTCTTTTTCCATTCTTGTTATTATTGTTCACCGCAAGCTGCATTTTACATGCTAGTAATGTATGAAGCATTGATTCTTGGCATGTTTGAATATTCAAATTCAGGTGTTGGTGACTGCTGTAGCTTTTGGCTTGGTGGCTCATTATGTTTGTGGTCTACCTGGCCCTGCTTCAATTGTTATTGGGAATGGTCTGGCATTATCATCCACTGCTGTTGTTCTACAAGTAATATGATCACTGTCTGCCCTTTTTTATTATTTTTTATTTTTTAAATATCTACTGTTATCAGGGGCTTGTAACTTTGGCATAACACTACACAAGTAGTTTTTTTTTTTTTGGGGCCTGAACACACTGTAGTGAATTTATACTCCACCCAAATGCTTCTATATCTTTGACATTCCATTTTGGTGATTTCCACCTTTAAGAATTGATTGGAGTTTTTTTCTGTTGTAAGCATCTTTTAATGAAAGAAATCATATCTTAAAATACGTGACAGCCTGTATTGTACCAGTTTTCCCTCAGTGTTTGTTGCTCATCTAAGAGTTTAAATTAAAAAATTTACTGTAGCAGTGTAGGATGTGCTTCTTCTAGCTTTTATTTTATGGTTTAATATCAACAGAGTCTGTTAGGTTGCGCTAACTTTTGTGAGCATGTTTTGCAGGTATTGCAGGAGAGAGGTGAGAGCACATCACGGCATGGTCGAGCTACTTTTTCTGTTTTACTTTTTCAGGTTATGTTTTCATCTCCCCTTCTAACAATACTTGAGGAATTTTCTGGTGAATGATGTGCAAGAGAAAATCATTATTGGGGGTAATCTGTTTAATGAATTTTAATGAGATCTTCCAATCCAAGAGAATGCCGAACGATTGGAGGAGAAGCACCTTAGTTCCTATTTATAAAAATAAAGGAGATATTTAGAATTGTGCTAACTACAGAGAATTTAACTTATGAGTCATACTATGAAATTATGGGAAAGAGTGACTGAGCATAGATTGAAATTGAAAACTAATATTTTTGAGAATTAGTTTGACCTCATGCCAGAGAAGGCAACTACAAAAGAGATTTATCTACTAAGGAGATTAATGGAAAAGTATTGATATAAAGGTAAAGATTTACATATGGTTTTCATTGATTTGGAAAAAGTTATGATCGTGTACCGAGAGAAATACTTTGAAAGGCATTGGAAAAGAAGGGTGTCTGAGTTGCTTATATTCGAGCTATATAAAACATGTATGAGGGGGCAACAATTAGTATAAGAACGTTTGGTGGTGAAACAAGATTTTCTTATGAAGATTGGACTGTATCAAGTATTATCTTTGAGTCCTTACTTGTTTGATCTTATCTTAGATGTTTTGACTGAGCATATTCAAGAGGAAATTCCTAAATGCATTCTTTTTGCGAATGATGTAGTTCTTATTACAGAGGCAAGAAAAAAGATAAATTGTAAATTTGAGTTATGGCGTAAAATAGAATATTGGAGTCAAAAGGTTTCCATGAGTAGGAGTAAAATGGAATATTTACATTATAATTTTGATAAGGGGTTAGTGAGTAGTAACTTAAAAGTGAAATTGGATGATCAGACCATACCTTAAGTGGAAAAAGTTTAGATATTTGGGAGCAATTATTCAACAAAATGGGAAAATCGATGGAGATATTGCACATAAGATATAAGTGGGATGTTTAATTGGAAAAAGGCTATAGGAGTTATCTGCGATCGTAAGGTACCTGATAAGCTTAAAGGAAAGTTTTATCGAACTACTATAAGACCAACAATTTTATATGGTAGTAAGTGTTGGGCTTTGACGGGACAACAAGAGCATAAATGATAAGACATATGGAAAATGCTACCTCAGAAAAAAATGATTGTAGCTGTGTTACTTTTCAATTACTGTTGTTTGTCATTTTCCTTTTCAACAATTAGGAATATTTTACAATTTTATTTTAGCAAGTGGATAGAGGTTTCCTCATGAAGAAGAAAACCTCATTCCTAGAAAAAAATTACTGAATTGTATTTGAGGAAGATTTGATGAATGAACGTAGTTAAGATACTCTAAATGCTCTCTCCCTCCAGTCTTTGTTCTCTCCCTCTTAGTTCCTCCTCCCTCTTAGTTTTGTCCTTCCTCTTCTCTTTCCCTTCTCTCTATTCTCGTTTCCCTCTGCCATCTAAGTCTCTGTTTCTATCTCTTTCCCCTTATCTTATTTTGTTTAGATCTGTATTAGTGTGTGTGTATGTGTTTTACATCAATAAAGTTGGAGTAGCAGATATGAGAATGTTGAGATGGATGTGTGAATATACACGTAAAGACAAAATTTGAAATGAATGAATGCGGAAAAAAGTGGGCGTGGCACTTATTGAAGGAAAAATGGTAGAAAATTGTTTGAGGTGGTTCGGACATGTACAAAGAAAATCATTGAAGGCACCTGTAAGGAGAGCGGAATAGATGACTTTGAATCCTGTCAAGAAGGGTAGAGGAAGACTGAAGAAAACACTTTTGAAAGTTGTTGAGCGAGATCTTTTAATTAACAATATTTTTAAAAGCTTAATAAATGATAGAGCATAATGGTGTCATTTAATCCATGCAGCTAACCCCACTTAGTGTGATAAGGCTTGTTGTTGTTGTATCTTGGCTCAATATCTGATACTGTTGCAAATACCTTCTCACTGCACCTTTTAGTGGTATTGATCTGTTGTTGATTGAGCATACAAATATGTTTCCCTTTGCCCCCAGTACCCCTTGTTCTAGGGCTTGGGCTTGGACTGAAATAGGATCTATCATTGCACTAAGAGCTCATTTCAAATCGTTTGAGGATGGGCATAACTTAGTTTAGGCATTTATTGTACCAGTGGTCTTATCTGCTCACTGAGGAACTTTGAGGTTTATGTTTTTGACTGGTGTCAAAGGCTGGATAAGCTAGAGAGGAAGCTGAAAATCTTGTTGATATTTTAGAGGGAAGTCATGATTGGCCTAAATGGCAGAACCCAACAAGAATCTCCTATCCCAGAGGGAGATAGGCATGGAGGCTCAGCCTTATTAGGGGTAGATTTTCTTGTATGTAAGCTAATAGGGAGGGCCTCTGGAATAATAAAGAAATGACTTTTGGGGTCTTGTGTGATAACAATGATGGAACCCTGAAACTAAATCCTTTATATCCATGAAGAGGTGTTTAGTTGTGCACATTTATATACTTGCAATTAAAGCAGCTTAGCAACCTTTTGAGCATGTCATTCTTTTGAGATCTTCGATGGGAGTTCTCTTTTTCATCATTCCATTTGGTCAATTGTTATGGCTATTTGTCAATTCTGATTTGATTGTTAATTAACTTCAAATTTATTGGTTGATATTGCAAAATTTTGACGTATATTAACTATTTCTTTGCTTTCATTCAGGATTTGGCTGTTGTGGTCTTGCTAATACTCATCCCTCTTATTTCACCAAATTCTTCCAAAGGAGGGGTAGGATTTTCTAGAATTCCATCTTGTATTAAGATGCTTATTTCATTTAGGCTGATGATATTGTCATGATGAGGTAGAGGTAGAACATTGGTATGTTGTATGAACTGCGCCTTATATTTATTTGGTAACTTTTTTCTTGTTGGTTGCATTAGCTTATAGCAAAAGGAGGCAAATTTTCTTTATCAGAATATTAATTATTTTCTTCTATCAAGCATGATATTGTTTCTGATGTACTCCCTCTGCTCCTTGCCCCTTAATATAAGACACATTCTAAATGTTTTGGTTAGTCCTTCATATAAAACACCCTATAAAATTCAATGAAGCATTGATGAGTTATTTCCAAAAATGTCCGCCTATCTAATTGATTCATTTGGGCGGTATGTTTGACTTTTAAGATTTTATGATGAAGTTAATAATTTTGAGTAAAGGGTAATTTGAGAATGTTATAAGTTTTTTTTTGGAAGAAATCAAGGCTCTTAACTAATTATAACCACCTTTCTTAATCTATGTATGCAATTTAGTTAAAAGTGTCTCATAAATAGGACTAGAGGGAGTATATTATGTTTTTAGGAGAATAGGGAGAATAGTTGCAGATCTGAAATATCCACTGTCTTATTCAAATTCTGGCGGGAGACTACAAATAAATAGGGGAATACAACAACATTGTCAACAACAACAACGAGCCTTATCCCACTAGATGGGGTTAGCTACATGAATCGTACGACGCTATTGTGTTTTATCATTTACTTAACTTTTAGAAATGTTGTTAACTAAGAGGTCTTGGTCAACAACTTTTAAAAATGTTCTTTTTGACTTTCCTTTACTCTTCTTAACAGGGGTAATAGGAGAAAAATAACAGCAATTAACACCCCTAATTGTTGAGGGATAATAGGAGACAAATGTACTGATAATGAATCAGAACAGCAATTAACACCCATAATAACTCTGGATCTGACTGTTGGTGATACGGTCTAAATAAGGATAATAAAATAGTTACAAGTAAAGGGACAAAATCAACATTAGAATATTCACCACTACTTCCCTTCAACCTGGAGAGCAAACATTTAGCATACCTAGCTTGCTAGTAAGAGCTTCGAACTTCTCCCTTAGCAGAGTCTTGGTTGGAGACCAGCAGCTTGCTCTTGAGGAGAGATGCAAGTTGATTCTATGATTCCAGCATCCAGTTTTTCCTGAATGAAATTTCTATCTCCACAAATTAATGCTATGATTATGCGCTTCTCTAAAGAGTGGTAAAGATGAAGGTTTAGAAGAGGAACTGTTATATTGCCTCTAGAGGTTTCCCTTCTTCCTCGATAGCATGCTCCACTTTGCAACCTTATTCCAGTACCTCCTGAGTCTCTAGTAAAAGGAGTTGGACTTCCATACAATTGAGTTTTTGAAACTGCTTAGAACAAATAATTTTCCACTTGCTTGGGGTATTTTCATTTAATTGGATCTGTTTAGGGTTGTGCCTAAAAAAATAATTGTCAAGTCAGAATAGTCGTGCTGAATGCTTCCTATAGATTTTGACTATAAGCCCATAATGTGATGTCAAAATTGTTCAGGGCTTTCCCCAACAAATCAGTGACAAATTTCCCTCCCTTCTCCATTTATCTTCTTGCATACTGTAAAAGTCTATTGCCTCTTGCCACTGTTACAGACATTTTTGGGGTTGGTTCCAGCTGATAACCTAACCTTTCTGCCATTTTAGTTCTAGAAAATCATGTGAACTCCCCACAATCAATTAAATTTTGTAGCATCTTCCCTACGTACCCTTATATGTCTGTCCTAGTGGTACTGTCCCCTCTTTCAATGGCATTGTGAGTGATATTTGGACAGTTCCCTTTTTCAATGGCATTGGGAGTGATATTTGGATTAGAATAATAAGGCCCAACCAGAAAAATGGAGTATTAAATGCAAAATTACAGTAACAGAGTTAGGTAAGGGGAAAATACTGAGGTTTTAATATTAATAAACCAAAAGGAAACCATATCAGTGTTACAATTGACACTCACTGGTTCTGTTCAAAAACCTATCTCCCCTAACAATCCAAAAACAGCAATAACAGAATAAAGGACACTGACAAAGGTCTCACAACTTCTGGCATTCGAGAGGCTAGTCTCTCCCTCACTGTTCTATCACGATGACATTCTTCCCTCCCATTCCAGCAAAAGACTACTAATAGTTACAGTGTGTTTTGCCCACAGCCCATACTGCCCAAAAGGATTCTAATCATAACACAAGATCTTAAATCACTGTTCCTTACGGCTAGGGACTGAAGGATAAACATCTGGACTAGTCAAAGTGTTTCCACTAGAGTCATTTATCTTCTTTGTCTTCCTCATATACGTCGTAGGAAAATAATGGGCTCTAAGAAATTGTAATCATCTTCCCAGCTATTCTTGTCTTCACCTCCTTCCTCCTCTACTTCAATCAAATGAACCTGCAATTTCTTTCATTCTGGGCATTAATGACCCTTTCTGAAGTTCTGGTGACAACTATTGGCCCTTTGCTCCTCAACTTCTTCAAGAGTCAAGATCTTGTTGAGTTTTGATTCCATTTGCTCCATTCTTGGCCTCTCCTTCTTGTCATTGACACTGTCAATTCAACTACTATTCACTGCATACTTCCAACTATTATCTTTATTGTCCACTTTCTGATTAAACTCTTGTACCTTTACTAGCTTTACTGCATTCATCAGTGTCTTGGGAGCTTACAACTTTACCCTGCCCCACTATCCCTTTTTTGAGTTGTGCCATGTAACAGCTGATGAGATATAATTCTGGTTACTTAGATTTGCAAGCCAAAGCTTCAAACGCATCGTGATGCCCAATAATTGATGCCACTTGCCTGAGGTGCAAGTTGATATAACCTTTTTGCATGATGACATTATGGCAAAAGTTCTATTTTAAATATTTGGTTGCCCCTGCACCTAACATTTTTCCCCTCTTTAAAGGACAACTTACAGGTGGTGTGTAATATAAAACATTGTTTTCCAAAAGGTTTGAGGCATGTCTCATTTTCTAATTTAAGGTGCTTCTTGTTAAGTGCTGATACAATTTAGTGATGTTCTTCTTAGTAGAAACATAAGCAAAAATTGTTTGGGAACGTTGCCTCGGTGGTTGTCATCAAATTATCATCATTATTGCCTTGTGCATACTGCCATGGCTGCTTATGTTGTCCTCATGGGAATATTGTTATCTTTTTCAGGTTGGTTTCCAAGCTATTGCTGAAGCTCTTGGGCTGGCTGCTGTTAAGGCAGCAGTTGCCATCACTGCCATAATTGCTGGTGGACGATTAGTAAGTGTTATTGGGAAATGGAATTCAAGATTTATCAACAAGTTGATTTATAGTTAAACGATGTGTAGTTTTAGTACAGATACTGGTTCTTACCTTTTTCTCCCCTTGTTGGAACTACATATTTTTCCCCCATGATAAAGCAGTATGTGTATATCTATGTTATGTATTTAAATTAATCGTACATGTGTAAGTCAAAAAACCCATACAAGAAAAGAAGAAAAATCATTGTAAATGTGTATATGGAGATAGTACTGCTTCAATGTGGGATATATTGATATCTAAGATTCTTGTGTGGATTACGTGCTGGTACTGCAGATGTTTTATATGGTTTCCAATGATCCTTGATGTAATATGATGAGAAACTATTTTTCTAACTGCTCTGCTGTTTACATTCATATATTCTAATCAGTGGTGGATTGAAGTTATACTTTTAAAAATGCATCGAATCAGTTGCTTATTTTGGTTGAGATGAATTTTGTACTTGTAATGGTTTACTTTATCAGGTCTTGCTTCAAGTTTCTTTTTACTGTGTCTGACCATAGTGGGGTTAAATGAAGTGCTTCAAGATCCTGATACTTAACATGTATTATAATCTGACTTTGTTTTAAAATAACAAATTTATGATTGATGACATTTATTATTTTAGGAAGGCATCAAAGACTTTTTTTTTGGATGATGCTTCAACTATATGTGTAGTTGTGCTTTGTTCTCAGTTATTTTGCTCTTGTCTGTGTAGCTCCTTCGACCAATATATAAGCAGATTGCCGAAAATCAGAATGCAGAAATATTTTCAGCCAATACTCTTCTTGTTATTCTTGGGACTAGTCTTCTTACTGCTAGGGTAAGCGACCATCATACTGCTTTTCCTTTTCCTTTTCTTTTCTTTTGTTTTTTTTTTTTTTTGAATGAGATACTGCTTTTCCTTTTATGACTTCTCCTGGATCTTGCTTGTGGCAATTTAAGAAGTGTTTCTTCTAGCGTATGTAGATCTCAGCTTTTCAACAGACTATCAGGCTTTTAACAAGATTGCGTCAATACAAAGAAAAATAAAAAGCCAGTCTCAATTTGAGAGCTTACTTTAAGATAATTATTGTTGTGTCTCTTTGATTGACAATCTATTGTCTATGTTGTTGTTAATTTTCTTTTTCCTTCCTTTATTCCTTTATTTTAAACAGGCAGGACTTTCCATGGCACTTGGGGCATTTCTGGCTGGTTTACTTCTTGCAGAAACTGAATTTTCCTTACAGGTCGAATCTGATATTGCTCCATATCGTGGTCTTCTATTGGGGCTCTTCTTTATGACGGTAGGTATTGGTACTTTTTATGCATCTGCACTCGCAATATATTCTTAGCTTCTTGTCAATTTCTCAT
The DNA here is from genome assembly GCF_029017545.1 of Prosopis cineraria. Lineage (NCBI taxonomy): Eukaryota > Viridiplantae > Streptophyta > Magnoliopsida > Fabales > Fabaceae > Prosopis > Prosopis cineraria. The sequence continues at coordinate 43,883,602 of NW_026555343.1, read as the reverse complement.
GAGGGAATAATTGTTTTTGGAGAATTTTCGAAAGCAATGAAATGGCATTGAGAAATTTTATTTTACAGCTGAAGTCCAAAGGAAAGGTTTTGGATGCATATGCTTGTAATCTGTTACTAAGGGGTAGGATGCATTAAACTCAGTTTAAAAAGAAAATAAGCATTGAATTAGTTCATATGTAATTTTGGTTTCACTGGCAGAGTCGCAGAGATAACATTCAATTAGTGGAGTTGGAAAATACTTTTATGTGGAATTTTAGAGGAAGAAAATATACTTATCTATTTATTCATATTGAGACACACCTATATATATACACATGTACACAAGGAGGAAAGACTAACAAGAAAGACTAATAAAGTCTAACAACTACTCATAAATGCTATACAATAAATACTCAATATTCTGACACTCCCCCTCAAGTTAGATCATAGATACTAATCATATCTAACTTGCTTATGCAACTCTTAAATGTAGGCTTAAGAAGCCCTTTTGTTAAAACTTCTAAAACTTGAAGATTGGTCGGCAGATAAATTAGACATATGATTCCTTCCATTTTTTCTTTGATGAAATGCCTATCCACCTTCACCTGTTTAGACCTTTTGTATTAAATGGGATTTAAGGCCATACTTATAGCAGCCTTATTGTCAAAATAGAGCTTTAAAGGCAACTCTGCTCTGACTTGTATCTCATTCAAGACTCGCTTTAGCCATAATTCTTCCATTATTCCTTGAGCCAAAGTCCTTAACTCGGATTTAGCACTGCTTTTAGATGTAACTAGATTTCCCCACACAAAAGAACTATAACTAGAAGTTGATCTTCAATTAGGATATGCACCTTCCCAATATGCATCTGTGTATACTCCTATGGTTCTTTGTTCCTGTTTCCTGGAGAATAATCCTCTGCTAGGAATAACTTTCGAGTATCTCAAAATTCTATAAGCTGCATCCTTGTGCTTCTTCTTTGGCTCACTCATGTATTGAGTGGCTACGCTTATTGCAAAGGTTATATTAGGTCTTGTATGAGAAAGATAAATTAGTTTCCCAATAAGTCTTTGATATCTTTCGTTATCAGTTGCCTCTTCTTTTGACTCTTTCTTGCTATTCTCCTTGGACTTTGGTCTTTTCTTTTTCAAGATCACCATAGGAGTTTCCGCAATTTTACAACCTGGCATGCCTATCTCTTTTAGAAGGTCAAGTATATACTTCCTTTGAGATGCACGGATACCTTCTTTTGATCTTGCAACTTCCATCCCAAGAAAGTATTTCAAGTTTGCAAGATCCTTGACTTCAAATTCTTTCCCAAGAGAGCAATATTTATCCTTGTTATTTCCTCAACATGTTCTCCTGTGAGAATTATATCATTAACATACACAATAAGTGTGCATTTCTTATCCCCTTCACCCTTAACAAATATTGTATGGTCTAATAATTCTTGTTTGTAGCCTTCAAACTTCAGAACTTTTGAGAACTTGTCAAATCATGCCCTGGGAGATTGCTTCTAGCCATATGAAGATTTCTTCAACTTGCATACTTGATCATTTTTTCCTTTATCAAGTCCTGGAGGTAGAGTCATGTATATTACTTCTTTTAGCTCCCCATTAGGAAAGGCATTTTTGATATCAAGTTGCTGAAGAGGCCATTTTAGATTGGCGACCATAAACAAAATAATTCTAATGGTATTTAGTTTTGCCACTAGCGCAGAAGTTTCATTGTAGTCAAGACTGTGTGAACCCTCTTGCTACTAAACAAGCCTTTAGCATGTCAAGAGTACCATTATCCTTATATTTTGGGGTAAAAACCCATTTACAACTAACAAGTTTCTTGCCTTTAGGCTTTTCAATAATTTCCCATGTTCCATTCCTCTCTAAAGCTTTCATTTCATCCAAAATTGTAATTCTCCATTCTAGTATTTCTAGTGCCTCATAGATATTGCTAGGAATATCAACTTCATCCAAATTAGTGATAAGGGCTTGTTATCTAGGAGAGAGAGCCTTGTAAGATAGATGCTTTTACATTGGGTGCAAAGTACAAGATCAAGGTCATTTCCTTGAGTCAGATCATTTGGCTCATTTGATGGACTGATCTCTAGGAGTTGAGGAGTAACATGAAGTTCTAAAACACTTGATGCTTCGGCTTGAAGATTACCTCTAGCGTTGACTCTCTTGGTGCTTCAGGTATCAATTGCTCACTATTTTTTGATTTTTTCTTCTAAGTGTGAACAAATAACTCTCCCTTTTGTGGTCTTTCTACATCTCCCTCTATGGTCTTGTTTTCATCGATTTCTGGCATAGAAGAATCGATTGGTGATGGAAGGCTAGGTAAAAGTTCAAGTAAAAGAGGTACATTTAAAGTGGGATTTTTGTTAGGTTCCTCACTCTCCTAAGTCTGAAATTCACCTAAAATCTGCCCTTGAATTGAAGGCTTGGAATAAAATGGGGTATTTTTGAAAAACATCACATCACAACTCACAAAGAGATGTTTAGAGACAGGATCATAACACTTTTACCTCTTTTGAGTAGGATAGACACTCTGTAATTTTTTAAGTAGGGATTCAAAGGACAAAACCTAACTTGGCATCCTATTTATAGGATATGTTGTAGAGAGAATTATGTCCCCCCAAAGAGTATTTAGGAACATGATAGGTAAACATGAGAGCTCGAGCCACTTATAGAATATGTCTATTTTTTTGTTTAGCTATGCCATTTTGTTTAGGGGTGTGAACATAAGAACTTTGATAGATAATGCCATGTTCCTGAAGAAATGGTCCCAGAGATTGATTGAAATATTCTGTGCCATTATTGGTGTGTAAAGTTTGAATGCTGGACTGAAACTGATTTTTAATCATGGTGTAAGACAAGGAGCACAAATGGCACTTCAGATTTGTCCTTTAAGAGGTAAACACAACAAAGGCAGGTATGATCATCTATAAAAGTAATGAACCATTTTTTATTTGCGTGGTTATCAACACAGGATGGCCCTCACAAGTCATTATGCATTGTAGTGTAAGGTTGGTGGGTGTATATTTGGCTCTAGTGAATGAGGTTCGGTAATGTTTTGCAAGTTCACACACCTTACACTCTTGCACTAACATTCTGGTTTGGGCATAAATTTGGATACAATTGTTGAAGGTAATGAAAATTGAGGTGACCCATTCCCTTGTGCAATGACATAAAATCATCAACTTTTGAGGTAGATGCAGAATTACCAGCAACAGGTGAGTGTGAATTAATCGGATGAGTAACGCCTAAATAGTAAAGCTTCTCAAACTCCTCAGCACTTCCGAATGTTGTGCCAAATGATAAATCCTAAAAAATATAGTAGGATGGGAGAAATTTAGCAAAACAATTCGATTGTTTGGTCACTTGATTGACCAAAGTAAATGGCAATCAAGTTTAGGCACATGAAAAACAGATTCCAAAACTAGAGAATTTGAGAGACAAATACTCCATTTTCTTGCTATAAGGGCTAAGGAACCATTTGCAATCTTCACTTTAACATTCCCAACACAAGGAGTGTAAGTGTCAAACAATTTATGATAATAAGTCATATGATTGGAGGCTTTTGAATCCACAATCCAAACTACTGTAGTTCGAGATGTTGTTAAAGCCTAAAGAAATGTTCTTCGCCGAGCCATGCGGTAGGTTGCCTGGATCTGACCACAATAGGCATAAGGTGAACAAGTATCCATATAGTCACTATTAGGGCTTCACATGAGTAAAAACTTGTATAAGAGGCAAAAGTTCAGTCCTACTGCACTTAGAAGGCTTCAAATAGAGCTTGACAAACACAATATCAGTTGAAGGATGACATGTAAAGAGCACCCAGACGAGGAAGATATTGGGATCTCGCTAGAAGCAATGCGTCGTTGCCAAAGAAGGGAGCTGTGGCTTGAATGGAGCTAACATGCACCTCCACGGTCGAATTGGCAGGCATGTGCCATTCATCATGGCTATGTGGGTTTTTGCTGATCGGGACCTCATGAACACACCTAGGAGGGTGGTGAGGCGCACAAGTGTCTCAAACCACAAGAGCATCCCAACCCTAGTGTTCTATAGAGAAGGCCTTACTTGAGAGGAGAAAAAATTTCTTCTCTAGTCATTCATATTGAGGTACGCCAATATATATGTACACAAGGAGGAAAGACTAACAATAAAGACCAATAAAGTTGAACCACTACCCATAAATGCTGTACAATCAATACTCAATATTCCCAAATTTTATATGATAATAAAATGCTTCAGTAGCCTTCTAACGGAGGTATAAGATGCTTAAAGTCCCATATTGAAGTAGTATAAGTGATTTATGGGGTACTTAAGTGGATTTTTTTTCCTTTTAAAAAAGCTTAATTAGCTACATCCTACGTGAGTGCTCATATATTGATATCAAATTTGGTAGTTTATGGTTTTGAAAAGGGCTACCTGTGGAGGATTTTGAAAGGGTTTTGACAGTAAGGAAGTCAAGTGAAGTGTTGCAGAGTTGAGCTTCAGGACATGGCTTATGGAGTATTTAAATGGGTTGATTCTTTCACCTTAACAACTTTCTTTTGGGAGAGGGTTTCCCACTCCATTTAAGTACCTTTGCTTTAAACCTAAACTTCTTTTGTAGGAGACTCGTTAAACACTAATAAAACAATTCATGGACCTTCTACTAACTCTTTTGGCTTTGAAGAAATGGAATAGCTGCAGTTTCTCTTCATTGAAATCCCCTTTTCCCCATTCCATCTGTTTTCCATCCTTTGATGGGAAAGATTCGTCTTCCACTTGTTGAATCACTTTCAATGTTGGTAACAAGTGTTTGATTGAATTGAAAGGGAGGGGGGAAATTGTTCAAAGCTGTAGATATTGAATTTGTCACAACTCAAACCTTGGGCCATAATTGGTGCATGGGCTAAGCCAACTTAGGGCTAGTCTAGCCTAGGAGGACGACATGCTTGTGCCCACAGACCACAAAGTCATGAGGATCACAATAAGAATACCACGCTAGAGGATCAGATCTTTCAAGTCTCATATTTCAATAACATCACTTGAAAGGTTGCCAAAAATCTGATGACATCTCTGAAAATTGAATATATTATATCTGTACGTACAATCTCATGCAGAATGTGCACTTTCCCAAAACATATTTAACACAAGACCAGCTCAAGTTCCATCATGAGGATTCTTATACGATCAACAATAAATTATCATTCCCATGCAATCCAAAACATTGACCATTGGTAGCTGTGGCTTTGATGTGTGACACAAGCATTCATTAAAGACGCACTCAAACCTTCTAGGAATTATGTGTGTCCCATAGCATTTCAATGAATTACCGGTTGATTTGAAAAAAAAAAAGGCATAAAGGAGTGGGCGAGTTCATCATAGACTCGGTAAGCACACAAATTACAAAGTACATGGATGGAAAAACAACATGCTTATTGCACAGTGGAAAGAAACTAAGCTTTGTGAAATGAATGGAGTAAGGCATGGATGAGAAGAAAAAAAGGAAAGGATAGGGAAAAAACAAAAATAAAAGAAAAAGGAAAGTAATGGAAGGTTTACCCACCAGAAAATGAAACAAGATCTCACAATCTTTTAGATTACTATACTTTGAAACTTTGGGAAACAGAAGTATACTGATGGTTACAAGACAGATCGTGATAGCTCCTTAAGATAATTTTCAACCTCCAAAGTTTCTTTGAATATTATATTGCTCTTGGCCTTTTGCTGTCTACCTTAAAGGAATTCAATTTGGTAATTTAACGGCCATGGTTTCTTGGGATTTTTCAGGTTGGAATGTCAATTGATCCAAAGCTTCTTCTGTCAAACTTTCCAGTCATCACAGGGACACTTGGACTCTTAATTTGTGGCAAGACAATATTGGTTTCTTTGATTGGAAGAAGCTTTGGGATTTCACTCATTTCTGCCCTTAGAGTTGGTCTCCTTCTTGCTCCTGGAGGGGAATTCGCGTTTGTGGCTTTTGGCGAAGCTGTTAATCAGGTTTCTGTCCTTTGTAACTCTCTTTCCTATCAAGAGTTTACTGCTTTTTATATAATAGTTTACCCCATAGCTGTATCTTCACTTAAAATAAATCATTCTGCTTGAGTATCTTAAATGAAACTTTTGTTTCTGGAAGTTTGTATGAGGTGTGCCAATTGTTCTGAGACAGCCATCTGCTTTTGCATTACCTCATGGCGTGGTTCATGCTACATGCATGAGGGAATTCGATGGAGGATAGATTTGTGAGTGTTTGTGAGTGTCCTTGTTGCTGGGAAGAGCATTAGAGCATATGGATTGACAGAAACTCTTGAATTTTATAAATCCTGAGCAACTATTTCTTAATTATGTGACAGAATTCCTTATCTTGTGCCATTTTGGTGCTCATGGCACTTGGCATGGGAGTTCAACTAATTGATACTTGGAGAGGTTGTAGCCTTGTAGGGCTTTGCTTATATGGCTCTTATTTTGGATGAATTCTCTTGCAATCTTCCCCTCTCTTACCTTCTAGTTTTGATGATTTTTCATTGCCTTTTTCATAGCATTTTTTTTTTATTGAGGAATTCTTCAACTTCATTCAAAAAATAAAAAATATGAAATATTGATTGGTCTATTCATAGCTTCTAAATTATGATACTGTTTTTCTTTAAAATTGATATGCTGTGCTTAACTTTTTTGGTCAATTGCACTTCTTCAGGGCATAATGTCTTCCCAACTTTCATCTTTGCTATTTCTTGTTGTGGGAATCTCTATGGCTCTCACACCATGGTTAGCTGCAGGCGGCCAGCTTATTGCTTCACGTTTTGAGGTGCATGATGTTCGAAGCTTATTACCTGTAGAAAGTGAGGTAAAATCTCTCATGAATGACTGGCAGGAAGTTGTATTAATTGCCAATTTCCTTGATGGCTAGAGTATGTTGCTTATTTTTCTGATATTTTATCTTGTTTTATGACAAGAGAAAGGATTTATAACACTTAAATGGTTCAAGTAAAATTAAATGCCTTACAAACTTCTATATCAGCGTTACGGAAGGAAACTTTTCTGCCTTTATTGTAAAAAATTTTTAATCACCTTTTGAAGCAACCTATTATGGCAATAATATTGGTCATAATATGGCCATCATGTTTCTGAACATATTATAGTCTTGCTGAAACCAAGCCTAAAGAATGGACCACTAAAATATGTTAACTGACATTTCTTTTCAGAAAAGGCAGGGTATTTCCTTTTTTGACATGCAAAGGCAGAGTTACTATATGCCAATTGTACTTGCTAACTGTGACATTGAGTCCGTGAACTTCAATTTAAATTGTACTTGCTTCTTACTGAAGTGTTTTTTATTTTTGTAATAACCCTTGGATTGTTTATGTATTACCTGGTTCATACAATTATTGAAAAAAATTAAAATTTATTCTTATAGCAACCTCGCTATTTGCATCTAGAATTATACTGAGCACTATAAGACACTGTATTGATATTGAAGCAGAAAGTTCCCTTGATAGGAGGTTGGAACGCTCAGCTCACCCTATATCACTGATGAAATATAAGAATTAATATATTTTGAAGAAACCTTATAGGAAGAAACCTAGGCTAGTAGCATATTATCATTGTATGTTGCTTGTAAGAAACTTATCTAGGAAGAAGTAAGTTACTTTTGTGTTATTTTAATACTTTTGTAAAGAGAGAAATCTGAACATTAGCTTTACCTAGCCAAGTTATTAAGGTTTCCTTAATAGGTAGGAAAGTTTAGTTTAAATAGATTAGGCCTTGCTTTTGTAGAGAAACTTTTGATGAATGTAATATTGTGATTGACTCTTTGAATCCCTTCCTTTCTCCCTGTGCGTCTGTCTCTCTCCTAACTCCTCCCTATTCTGTTCTTCATTTTCTTCATTTCTCCCTCTTTATTTCTGGTTTTCTCTACTCTTACCCTCTGTCCAGCACTGTGCAAGTGTGTGTGAGCATGTGTTACTTACATCACTTCGGTATCAAGCTTGTGTTTTTCTGCTTTCCTTGGTTGTTTTCGTCGCCTGAAAATTGCATAAAACTTGCCTAAAAACCTCTAAAATCCCGTGTTTCACACTGCCTGCCTAAAAAACTCACTTCCCAATGTCAGATCGCTAAAACACCACCACCATCGTGTTCAAGAAAGGGAATGCAGTCAGAACCTGAAGTCTCACTTCTGTCCTCTGTCACCCACACCTCACACACTAGTGGGGCGCTGGTGACAGTACCTGAGCATGATTCATGCGCCAACATGCACAGTGTCAAGAAGCCTTTTTTTTTTTTTTGGCGTTTTTGAGTGCTTTAATGGATTTTTCCATAGTTTTGAGCAACTTGAGGGTCTCAAATCATCATCATCATTTAAAGCATTATTTCTGGTAAAGGTTTCATCTTTAAGGCTCTAAAGCTTTGTTGATAGGCCGATGACCCTCTTAGTTTATTGTTTTTTTTGTTGTTTTGCATGGTTCCTTCTGTTCAGGCCTATCTTTTGTGCAAAACATCATTTGTGAGAGTTTAGATTGTGTTTGTTATGCCCCAAATTACTAATAGTTACCTTGAGGAATCTTGTAAGGCTTATAAGGAAGATGGGAAACAAAAAATTCAAGAGTTCAAGGGTACATGGATAGTAAGGTTGATGAAATCTTAAGAGCTCTTAACTGTATACATGAACAATGTGCTGTGGAAAAAACTTTGTCAAGACCTAGAGGGGATCATGGTTTTTCTTTGTGGCGCTAGAAAATAGTATCCTCATCAAAAAGCCTTCACCAATGTTAGTTACACAAAAAAAGGATGCTAACAATATTAGTGGTTTTAAAATTGGAAGCTTAGTTATGGAAGAGGTCAAGGTAGTAACAGAGGCTAGTACAAGTGTTATTAAAAAAACAAGAGAATGATGCTGATTTAGAAGAAATCTCCATGAAATGAAGGCATGAGTCTTGAATTACATCAAGGTTTGAATTTGGTGGCCCATGATCTTGAGTCACAGGTGTTAGAGATTTATCAAGTTAGGGATCTTGATACGAGGAGTGTTCAACTTTGTCAGATTCTTACTTCCAATCATCTATGTGCAACACCATTCACTGCAAAAGTTTTGGTTATGAAAGAGCATATTGTTTTCCCATTTGATAACAACCTCTACAACTACCTTGTTCATTGGGAAGGTTTTCCAAATCACTCTGATCACATTGCTTACTCTCCATATGGTCTCATTTTCCGCTATCCGGTATGTTGGAAAGGATCTCCAAATTAGTTGCTACAAGGAGGAATTCCCTACATTGCAGTCTAGTGGAGTTACACCAATTTTTACTCTCCAGAGGAGAGTTCCATCAAGTAGGAGAGAATGATGAAAATACAAGAATTAATATATTTTGAAAACCTCTTATAGGAAGAAACCTAGGCTGGTAGCTTGTTATCATTGTATGTTGCTTGTAAGAAACCTATCTAGGAAGAAGTATGTTACTTTTGTGGTATTTTAATACTTTTGTAAATAGGGAAAGCTGAACATTAGCTTTATCTAGCCAAGTTATTAAGGTTTCCTTAATAGGTAGGAAAGTTTAGTTTAAATAGATTAGGATTTGCTCTTGTAAGGAAACTTTTGATGAATGTAATATTGTGATTGAGTTTCTGAATCCCTTCCTCTCTCTGTCTCCCTCCCTAACTCCCCCCTATTTTGTTCTTCATTTTCTTCATTTCTCCCTCTTTATTTCTGGTTTTCTCTTACTCTCTCCCTCTTTCCAGCACTGTGCAAGTGTGTGAGTGTGTGTTACATCAATCACCCATCATGTTCTGGTTATAGCTAGCAAAAATGCAATGATCTCGTTGTAATCCCTAACGGAGACAGTATGTCTTGTATAGATGCGACTCTAACAACCTTGTACTCATGAGATCCTGATTAAGATAGGATATTAAATGCTTATCCTACTAGTAATACGATATCTCAAGGCCAAAATAAATGTCATCCCAAATAGCTAATAAATAATGCTGACCAAAATTTGCAAATATATCATAAATTAATACAATAGTCATAATTGACTGTCATACTGGTGTCACTAGTTTCTGGGCTGTCCTTAGTTGATGAAAGGATAAATTTGTTAACCGTTTAGAGGGGCAACTTATATCCTTAATTCCATTGATTAGATGGGTTATTTGTTTGTTGCATATGAAATCTTTTCATATATTTCTGCTCCTTTTATATCAGATTATCAACCTCTTTGTGGGCAGCTAATGGAAATAGTACATCCTAGTTTAGTTTTTTGAGAAATACTTGTGGTTGTAGAAATTGAATTCTGTAAGCTCCGAATCAATAATCATTTGTTATTTAACTTTGATTTAGAGTTGAATGATATTTAGTTTATGTTGTGGATGACAACTTTTACAGACGGATGATTTGCAAGATCACATCATTATTTGTGGATTTGGACGAGTTGGCCAGGTAAGTTCTTTCTGTCTGTCTTTTTCGTTTGTTTGTTTGTTTTATTAACTTGAATAATAGATTTAGGCATAACCATTTACATTTATGCCATTACCAGATCATTGCTCAACTTCTTTCTGAGCGACTGATACCTTTTGTTGCGCTAGATGTGAGAAGGTAACTTGATAAGCTAAGTAAAAACTTTCATCATTGCCCCTCAATGCTTCTTTAGGATGAATGAGTTGACCCTGCATTACCTAGTTTTTAAGCTATTTCTTTGAAAATGGAATAGAAGAAATGCATCACACCTTTGACTGTGAACCTGACGTGTTCAAGTATGATGTGTGATTGTTCATTTGCTGCTGACTTTATGAGGCATTAAAATCTTAAGTTGAAGGTAATCTAGGTTGGCTTTCCTTTGCAACTTATAGTTGGATAAACAGTCTCTTCTCTATGCATTAGGGAGTCTTGGTTTCTAGTTATATAATGGTAGTCTTTAGGGACAAGGGTGGGCAATATTTAATGGTTCTATGCATTCTTTGTTCAGCTTCCTCCCTGCCCCTTTTCTTAACATGTGTGAAGCGTAAATTAATATTATGTATTTCAATTTTGGATGAAAAACAGCTGCAGATTATCTAACCTATTTCCATCTTTGTTAAATGTCTTCAGTGATAGAGTGGCAGTCGGTCGTGCTTTGGATCTCCCTGTATACTTTGGAGATGCCGGTAGTCGTGAGGTAGTGCAAGTGACTTCAGCACTTAAGACCACTTTCATGTCCATTATCTGATTTACTTTGAATTGCATTACTAGGTCCTGCACAAGATTGGGGCTGAAAGAGCATGTGCTGCGGCGGTAACTCTAGATTCTCCTGGTGCAAATTATCGAAACAGTTTGGGCTCTGAGCAAGTACTTCCCAAATGTGAAGACTTTGTTCGAGCTCATGATGTTGATCATGGCCTAAATTTGGAAAAGGCTGGAGCTACTGCTGTAATTATCCGATACCTCCTTTAGTATTTCCTGCTCTGATTACTTTATTCTGAAGCAATAAGAATAATGTTTGTTTCCATAAGTAATATCATATCTTCACAAAATTGGGAGCATTTGATTATAACTGGAATATTACTCTAACTTATGTATCCCTGCTTCTGTCACTTGCGTTTTCAGGTTGTACCTGAGACCCTGGAACCAAGTCTTCAACTAGCAGCTGCTGTTCTTGCTCAGGTAAATCAATATACTTTGACTACAATAACTATGTTGGAGTGTATTTATTATTGACTTAAGGAAAAATCTTTTGATTTATATGAATTTATATTTTATGATTCTTCTGTGTTTTTAATTGGCATAATTTATTTTGATTCATGTTTATTCTTTCCTTGCTTGAATTGAAAATTTTTTTCTGCTGGAGGACCTATTTGGCATGCCAATAAGAATTTCATTAGTATCATGTGTCTATCGGTAAATTGAGGTTAGGCAATGTGAGAACTAAATTATTAGGACACAAATCTTTTCACGGTGATGTTAAAAAAAAAAAAATGAATTCATACTATCAGCATAACGCAGGAAATAGCGGCTGCCTTAGTGGAGGCACTCTGGTGCCTGCCTATCCTTTTTCTTTTTGGGGCTAAAGAGATGATTCATTCCTCAAAACAGAGGATACAAACAAGAGAAACTAAGTCTGCAGCTTCTCATCATCTACCATCTTACAACCAAAAAAAAAAAAGAAGCTGGTTGATCAAAGAGTGAAAATCACCAATACAATTAGAAGTATTTGCAGCTAAATAATGAGCAAAAAAATTTGCTTCCCTATACATAAACTCCAAGGATACACAGCGGTCCCTATACAAAAAGAACCTAGCTTGCTCAATAATCACTGTAGGGATGAAACTCGTAGTTATCTCTGAGGATGAGTTTAATTGCTTCAATACAATCAGTAAAAATTCTAACCCTTCAAAAATCATTCATCCAGCACAAATTAATTCCCTCTAGTATAGCAATCAGTTCAGTAATGGCTGGTGGAAAATTCCCACCATTTGAATTGAAGCCCAATATCCAGTCTGCATTGCTGTCACGGATAAGTCCACTGCACTTGCTGGAGCCATTCTTGTGGGAGCCATCAACATCAATCTGATCTTGCCATTTTCAGGTTAAAATCGCTTGTTATAGTAATTCCCCTTTCTTGTTTGGGGGAACTGGTGCCTAACTATCTGCCTTATTTGAATACCATGATATAATGGTGAACGAGCGTAAGTGTTGAATTATTTATTATTATTATTTTGGTTCAACAGAATGCCGGTTTCAACTTGTGAGTTGATGGGCGCTGCTAAAATTCTGTCACCAGCAAGCCAAGTCTTCAAATGGCATTATTATTATTTATACCTTATGTATGATTCCGTTCCAAAGCTGTTCTACTTCCTTGGGGTGTGATACACTAATCAATGTTATACAGGGACAGCTAGAGTGTCCTATCAGTCTTGCATAGCGTACTAGCTGTGGACAACAAGCGTTATCCCATTAGATGGGGTTGGCTACATAGATTATATGATGCCATTATGCTCTATCATTTATTAGCTTTTAGAAATATTGTTAATTAAAAGGTCTCACTCAACAACCTTCAAAGTGTTCTCTCTTCAATCTTCCTCTACTCTTCTTGACAGGGTTCAAAATCATTTGTTCCACTCTCCTCACTAGTGCCTCCTGTGATCTTCTTTATATATGTTCGAACCACCTCAAACGATTTTCTATCATTTTTCTTTCAATAGGGGCCATACCCACTTTTTTCCATATTTGCTCACAAGTTGAGTATTGTTTAACTCACCTTCATATAAATATTTAGCTTAGTTTCGGGTTTTTATTTTTATGAGGTTTTGTTCTTTAATGCATACGTTATTGTAAGTTTGACTGCATATCTCATTGAAGACGCTGGCTATTCCTCAACATGAGGAGAATAAAAACATGAAATGAAAATGGAAAGATTGTTTTCATTAAGCATCACCAGAATTGAAACATTGAATGCAGATGTTGGATAGTTTAGTACACAATGGCGCTATGTTATAATATGGGGATGGATTATTGTTGTTTGTTCTCTAAACATTGTCTCTTCAGGCTAAACTTCCCACGTCAGAGATTGCATCGGCTATAAATGAATTCAGATCCCGGAATCTGGCTGAGCTTGCTGAGGTATGTATTTTGTTTAAAATCACGCAGAGAGAGGTTTGGGGTGAGTCATAAATCATTATGACTGTTGGGACTTGTTACTCATGAGATGTTTATTTGACCATCATCCTGTCTTTGGTATCGTAGACGTCAAGAGGACATTGACTATATATGTGCTTTGGTGTAATTAAGTTTCAAATAGGATGACATCATTTTACTACTATCTTGTAATATATTACCGTCCAATACTATGGATATCTCATACGCATACGAAGTTTTAGCTTTCTTGATTGTATTGTTCTCTGACCAACTGACCATTTTCAATTGTTCCACAAAACATGAAAATCTCAAATACGAAAATACCTTGGTATATTCCTCTTTATCATTCTATACAATGGGATCTGACCACTACATAGATAAGATGTACGTACCAGAAGCATCTAATGTCAACATTGATTCTCCTCTATGTTACTATATAATTGATGTCAAATATTTGATATATGTTATTTTTGGTTTATACAACAGCTGTGTGAAGCAAGTGGCAGTTCTCTTGGTTATGGATTTAACCGAACAGCGAGCAAATCCAAATCTCAATCCTTAGATTCACTGGATGATAACCAATCTCTGAAGGGACACTGCAATATGAAGATTGCCTCTTTTATAGAATGAAAAAGAAGATAGGAAAAAGAAAATAATTGTGAAAACTAGTTGATTAGGAATTCCATCAAATGTATACAGAAATACATTGAATATAAGAAGATTCTGAGTATTTTCTTTTTCTTTTTCTTTTTTTGGTTATTTACTTTTTCCGTTAGAAAAATTTTGGTTCGCCAACTTTTTCCCCACATGTTGCTCTGTAAAAGGACGAAATAAGTGTAGATGTGCCATTGGTTATGTAAATTTTTCTCTCTTTTCCGCGGCTCGTTATTTGGATGTCCATTATAACAAGAGCTCATCAAGTACAAAGCAACGCTTGAAACATTTTTGTCTGCCAAGGAGTGCTCAAGTGTGTGTAAACAAAAAATACAGGATGACCCTCCTTCTTCCAAAGAACTCCATTGCTACGCTCACAATGTTGCAGGTGCAAGCACTTGGTCCTTCAATTAGAGAGGAGCATTTTTTACGTGTATTTCATGATATCTTTTGGGCTGGGAAGTAAAAAAAAGAAGGAAAGCAAAGAATAATTAACCAATTTTTTGCCTGGAGTCTCGGCATCAATCATTACAAAAGAAACACGGGCTCATCCCTTCGTAACCATGCTTGACTAGCCCTTGCTTTACGAAGCTTCGTTACTCAGAATGGTGATGGCCTCATAAACAAGATAACCGTGACATCTTTTTTTTTTTTTTTTTATAATCAAAACTATTATCGATCTGAATTGAAAAGAGATCCATTTTAGTGTTTCTGTTTTGGCCTCGTTAATGTATTATTGCTGTAGGAAACAAGTTTGTGCTGATTATTCTCTGTGAATAGTACTTCAACACCTGTGGACAACGAATAAAAAGGATAATATGTCCAATGTCAATTTGTGTTGTGGATTTTTGAAGGTCCGAAATATATTATATATATATATATATATATTGGAGTAAATATATGTATGTTCATAGAGTTATACTATAAAATCAATGTCTAAACTGCACAACCACATTACTCCAAATAACAAGCATCTAGTTACCGACTCAGCTTCTCTCCTCCGTGAATCCCATATCTGCGTCCTCACTGTAGCAAAAGAAAATTTCGGATTATACAGAATTAATTTGAAAGGTTCAGATTTATTTTTATTTTTATTTTATATTTACTAAAATAAAAAAGTAGAAACTTTTTTAATAAATTTGCTTACCATTTGAATAGTTTAAATTTAATCTAAATGGTTTAAATTAATTAAAATTTTTTAATAAGGTTGATTGCATTGTTTAGAATATATCTGTATAGTCAATTTTTAATTTTAATATTGAATAGATTTATTAAAAAATTTGTAAAATATATATATCTATATGTATGTATTATTTTAATAAATATAAAATAAAAAATATAAAAAATAAGGAAGGGTGGGAGGACGGAGGAGAGAAGTCCAGTGCACCAAGTTTCGGTTCAGATTAAAAAAGAAAAGGTGTTAAATTTTTTGACGGACAAAATTCGTTGATTCCTATTCCATGTACGCGAACGCGACTTTTCAGAAGTAGAAGAGCAACGCTTCGTCCGTCAGTTCATCGAGCTCTTCTTTACCTCGCCAACAACACACACAACGTCCAGATTTCTCAAACGCGCCGTTCAGGAGTCATCCAATGGCTTCAATGGTAGCCACGACTGTTCTCCCTCCTCCGCCGCTGCCCGCCTCTCCCTGTTCGCCTCAGGACTGACGCTTTTTCCCTCGCCGCTTGCTCCATTTGGGCCCCACATGCTCTACCACCTCGCCTCG
>NW_026555343.1:43809475-43867548 GCF_029017545.1 Prosopis cineraria | reverse complement strand
TTCTTGGCCTCTCCTTCTTGTATTGACACTGTCAATTCAACTACTATTCACTGCATACTTCCCAACTATTATCTTTATTGTCCACTTTCTGATTAAACCTTGTACCTTTACTAGCTTTACTGCATTCATCAGTGTCTTGGGAGCTTACAACTTTACCCTGCCCCACTATCCCTTTTTTGAGTTGTGCCATGTAACAACTGATGAGATATAATTCTGGTTACTTAGATTTGCAAGCCAAAGCTTCAAACGCATCTTGATGCCCAATAATTGATGCCACTTGCCTGAGGTGCAAGTTGATATAACCTTTTTGCATGATGACATTATGGCAAAAGTTCTATGTTAAATATTTGGTTGCCCCTGCACCTAACATTTTTCCCCTCTTTAAAAGACAACTTTAGGTGGTGTGTAATATAAAACATTGTTTTCCAAAAGGTTTGAGGCATGTCTCATTTTCTAATTTAAGGTGCTTCTTGTTAAGTGCATGATACAATTTAGTGATGTTCTTCTTAGTAGAAACATAAGCTAAAATTGTTTGGGAACGTTGGCTTGGTGGTTGTCATCAAATTATCATCATTATTGCCTTGTGCATACTGCCATGGCTGCTTATTGTTGTCCTCATGGGAATATTGTTATCTTTTTTCAGGTTGGTTTCCAAGCTATTGCTGAAGCTCTTGGGCTGGCTGCTGTTAAGGCAGCAGTTGCCATCACTGCCATAATTGCTGGTGGACGATTAGTAAGTGTTATTGGGAAATGGAATTCAGATTTTATCAACAAGTTATTTATAGTTAAACGATGTGTAGTTTTAGTACAGATACTGGTTCTTACCTTTTTCTCCCCTTGTTGGAACTACATATTTTTCCCCCATGATAAAGCAGTATGTGTATTCTATTATTTATGCATTTAAATTAATCGTACATGTGTAAGTCAAAAAACCCATACAAGAAAAGAAGAAAAATCATTGTAAATGTGTATATGGAGATAGTACTGCTTCAATGTGGGATATTGATATCTAAGATTCTTGTGTGGATTACGTGCTGGTACTGCAGATGTTTTATATGGTTTCCAATGATCCTTGATGTAATATGATGAGAAACTATTGTTCTAACTGCTCTGCTGTTTACATTCATATATTCTAATCAGTGGTGGATTGAAGTTATACTTTTAAAAATGCATCGAATCAGTTGCTTATTTTGGTTGAGATGAATTTTGTACTTGTAATGGTTTACTTTATCAGGTCTTGCTTCAAGTTTCTTTTTACTGTGTCTGACCATAGTGGGGTTAAATGAAGTGTTTCAAGATCCTGATACTTAACCATGTATTATAATCTGACTTTGTTTTAAAATAACAAATTTATGATTGATGACATTTATTATTTTAGGAAGGCATCAAAGACTTTTTTTTTGGATGATGCTTCAACTATATGTGTAGTTGTGCTTTGTTCTCAGTTATTTTGCTCTTGTCTGTGTAGCTCCTTCGACCAATATATAAGCAGATTGCCGAAAATCAGAATGCAGAAATATTTTCAGCCAATACTCTCCTTGTTATTCTTGGGACTAGTCTTCTTACTGCTAGGGTAAGTGACCATCATACTGCTTTTCCTTTTCCTTTTCTTTGCTTTTTGTTTTTTTTTTTTTGAATGAGATACTGCTTTTCCTTTTATGACTTCTCCTGGATCTTGCTTGTGGCAATTTAAGAAGTGTTTCTTCTAGCGTATGTAGATCTCAGCTTTTCAACAGACTATCAGGCTTTTAACAAGATTGCGTCAATACAAAGAAAAAATAAAAAGCCAGTCTCAATTTGAGAGCTTACTTTAAGATAATTATTGTTGTGTCTCTTTGATTGACAATCTATTGTCTATGTTGTTGTTAATTTCTTTTTTCCTTCCTTTATTCCTTTATTTTAAACAGGCAGGACTTTCCATGGCACTTGGGGCATTTCTGGCTGGTTTACTTCTTGCAGAAACTGAATTTCCTTACAGGTCGAATCTGATATTGCTCCATATCGTGGTCTTCTATTGGGGCTCTTCTTTATGACGGTAGGTATTGGTACTTTTTATTATCTGCACTTGCAATATATTCTTAGCTTCTTGTCAATTTCTCATGAGGGAATAATTGTTTTTGGAGAATTTTTCGAAAGCAATGAAATGGCATTGAGAAATTTATTTTATAGATGAAGTCCAAAGGAAAGGTTTTGGATGCATATGCTTGTAATCTATTACTAAGGGGTAGGATGCATTAAACTCAGTTTAAAAAGAAAATAAGCATTGAATTAGTTCATATGTAATTTTGGTTTCACTGGCAGAGTCGCAGAGATAACATTCAATTAGTGGAGTTGGAAAATACTTTTATGTGGAATTTTAGAGGAAGAAAATATACTTATCTATTTATTCATATTGAGACACACCTATATATATACACATGTACACAAGGAGGAAAGACTAACAAGAAAGACTAATAAAGTCTAACAACTACTCATAAATGCTATACAATAAATACTCAATATTCTCACACTCCCCCTCAAGTTAGATCATAGATGCTAATCATATCTAACTTGCTTATGCAACTCTTAAATGTAGGCTTAAGAAGCCCCTTTGTTAGAACTTTTGAAACTTGAAGATTGGTCGGCAGATAAATTAGACATATGATTCCTTCCATTTTTTCTTTGATGAAAATGCCTCCACCTTCACCTGTTTAGACCTTTTGTTTAAATGGGATTTAAGGCCATACTTATAGCAGTCTTATTGTCAAAATAGAGCTTTAAAGGCAACTCTGCTCTGACTTGTATCTCATTCGAGACTTGCTTTAGCCATAATTCTTCCATTATTCCTTGAGCCAAAGTCCTTAACTCGGATTTAGCACTGCTTTTAGATATAGCTTTTGTTTTTGACTTTTCTAAGTAACTAGATTCCCCACACAAAAGAACTATATCTAGAAGTTGATCTTCAATTAGGATAGGCACCTTCCCAATATGCATCTGTGTATACTCCTATGGTTCTTGTTCCTGTTTCTTGGAGATAATCCTCTGCTAGGAATAACTTTCGAGTATCTCAAATTCTATAAGCTGCATCCTTGTGCTTCTTCTTTGGCTCACTCATGTATTGAGTGGCTACGCTTATTGCAAAGGTTATATCAGGTCTTGTATGAGAAAGATAAATTAGTTTCCCAATAAGTCTTTGATATCTTTCGTTATCAGTTGCCTCTTCTTTTGACTCTTCCTTGCTATTCTGCTTGGACTTTGGTCTTTTCTTTTTCAAGATCACCATAGGAGTTTCCTCAATTTTACAACCTGGCATGCCTGTCTCTTTTAGAAGGTCAAGTATATACTTCCTTTGAGATGCACAGATACCTTCTTTGATCTTGCAACTTCCATCCCAAGAAAGTATTTCAAGTTTGCAAGATCCTTGACTTCAAATTCTTTCCCAAGAGAGCAATATTTATCCTTGTTATTCCTCAACATGTTCTCCTGTGAGAATTATATCATTAACATACACAATAAGTGTGCATTTCTTATCCCCTTCACCCTTAACAAATATTGTATGGTCTAATAATTCTTGTTTGTAGCCTTCAAACTTCAGAACTTTTGAGAACTTGTCAAATCATGCCCTGGGAGATTGCTTCAAGCCATATGAAGATTTCTTCAACTTGCATACTTGATCATTTTTTCCATTATCAAGTCCTGGAGGTAGAGTCATGTATATTACTTCTTCTTTTAGCTCTCCATTAGGAAAGGCATTTTGATATCAAGTTGATGAAGAGGCCATTTTAGATTGGCCACCATAAACAAAATAATTCTAATGGTATTTAGTTTTGCCACTAGCGCAGAAGTTTCATTGTAGTCAAGACTGTGTGAACCCTCTTGCTACTAAACAAGCCTTTAGCATGTCAAGAGTACCATTATCCTTATATTTTGGGGTAAAAACCCATTTACAACTAACAAGTTTCTTGCCTTTAGGCTTTTCAATAATTTCCCATGTTCCATTCCTCTCTAAAGCTTTCATTTCATAGATATTGCTAGGAATATCAACTTCATCCAAATTAGTGATAAGGGCTTGTTATCTAGGAGAGAGAGCCTTGTAAGATAGATGCTTTTTACATTGGGTGCAAAGTACAAGATCAAGGTCATTTCCTTGAGTCAGATCATTTGGCTCATTTGATGGACTGATCTCTAGGAGTTGAGGAGTAACATGAAGTTTTAAAACACTTGATGCTTCGGCTTGAAGAATTACCTCTAGGTGGACTCTCTTGGTGCTAAGAGAATACTCTTGGAAGTTGTTGAACGCGATCTTTTAATTAATAATTCCTAAAAGCTTGATAAATGATAGCACAATGGCGTCTTGCAATCCGTAACCGACCCCACCTAATGAGATAAAGGCTTGTTGTTGTGTTGTTGTTGACTCTCTTGGTGCTTCAGGTATCAGTTGCTCACTATTTTTTGATTTTTTTTCTAAGGTGAACAAATAACTCTCCCTTTGTGGTCTTTCTACATCTCCCTCTATGGTCTTGTTTTCATCGATTTCTGGCATAGAAGAATCGATTGGTGATGGAAGGCTAGGTAAAGGTTCAAGTAAAAGAGGTACATTTAAGTGGGATTTTTGTTAGGTTCCTCACTCTCCTAAGTCTGAAATTCACCTAAAATCTGCCCTTGAATTGAAGGCTTGGAATAAAATGGGGTATTTTTGAAAAACATCACATCACAACTCACAAAGAGATGTTTAGAGACAGGATCATAACACTTTTACCTCTTTTGAGTAGGATAGACACTCTGTAATTTTTTAAGTAGGGATTCAAAGGACAAAACCTAACTTGGCATCCTATTTATAGGATATGTTGTAGAGAGAATTATGTCCCCCCAAAGAGTATTTAGGAACATGATAGGTAAACATGAGAGCTCGAGCCACTTCTAGAATATGTCTATTTTTTTGTTTAGCTATGCCATTTTGTTTAGGGGTGTGAACATAAGAACTTTGATAGATAATGCCATGTTCCTGAAGAAATGGTCCCAGAGATTGATTGAAATATTCTGTGCCATTATTGGTGTGTAAAGTTTGAATGCTGGACTGAAACTGATTTTTAATCATGGTGTAAGACAAGGAGCACAAATGGCACTTCAGATTTGTCCTTTAAGAGGTAAACACAACAAAGGCAGGTATGATCATCTATAAAAGTAATGAACCATTTTTTATTTGCGTGGTTATCAACACAGGATGGCCCTCACAAGTCATTATGTATTGTAGTGAAAGGTTGGTGGGTGTATATTTGGCTCTAGTGAATGAGGTTCGGTAATGTTTTGCAAGTTCACACACCTCACACTCTTGCACTAATATTCTGGTTTGGGCATAAATTTGGATACAATTGTTGAAGGTAATGAAAATTGAGGTGATCCATTCCCTTATGCAATGACATAAAATCATCAACTTTTGAGGTAGATGCAGAATTACCAGCAACAGGTGAGTGTGAATTAATCGGATGAGTAACGCCTAAATAGTAAAGCTTCTCAAACTCCTCAGTACTTCTGAATGTTGTGCCAAATGATAAATCTTAAAAAATATAGTAGGATGGGAGAAATTTAGCAAAACAATTTGATTGTTTGGTCAATTGATTGACCAAAAGTAAATGGCAATCAAGTTTAGGCACATGAAAAACAGATTCCAAAACTAGAGAATTTGAGAGACAAATACTCCATTTTCTTGCTATAAGGGCTAAGAAACCATTCGCAATCTTCACTTTAACATTCCCAACACAGGGAGTGTAAGTGTCAAACAATTTATGATAATAAGTCATATGATTGGAGGCTTTTGAATCCACAATCCAAACTATTGTAGTTCGAGATGTTGTTAAAGCCTAAAGAAATGTTCTTCGCCGTGCCATGCGGTAGGTTGCCTGGATCTGACCACAATAGGCATAAGGTGAACAAGTATCCATATAGTCACTATCAGGGCTTCACATGGGTAAAAACTTGTATAAGAGGCAAAAGTTCAGTCCTACTGCACTTCAGAAGGCTTCAAATAGAGCTTGACAAACACAATATCAGTTGAAGGATGACGAGTAAAGAGCACCCAGACGAGGAAGATATTAGGATCTCGCTAGAAGCAATGCGTCGTTGCCAAAGAAGGGAGTTGTGGCTTGAATGGAGCTAACATGCACCTCCACGGTCAAATTGGCAGGCATGTGCCATTCATCATGGCTATGTGGGTTTTTGCTGATCGGGACCTCATGAACACACCTAGGAGGGTGGTGAGGCGCACAAGTGTCTCAAACCACATGAGCATCCCAACCCTAGTGTTCTATAGAGAAGGCCTTACTTGAAAGGAGAAAAAATTTCTTCTCTAGTCATTCATATTGAGGTACACCAACATATATGTACACAAGGAGGAAAGACTAACAATAAAGACCAATAAAGTTGAACCACTACCCATAAATGCTGTACAATCAATACTCAATATTCCCAAATTTTATATGATAATAAAATGCTTCATAGGTCTTTTCTTGATAATTTAAGCTTTTAGCTTGAGTAGCCTTCTAACGGAGGTATAAGATGCTTAAAGTCCTATATTGAAGTAGTATAAGTGATTTATGGGGTACTTAAGTGGATTTTTTTTCCTTTTAAAAAAGCTTAATTAGCTACATCCTACTTGAGTGCTCATATATTGATATCAAATTTGGTAGTTTATGGTTTTGAAAAGGGCTACCTGTGGAGGATTTTGAAAGGGTTTTAACAGTAAGGAAGTCAAGTGAAGTGTTGTAGAGTTGAGCCTTCAGGACATGGCTTATGGAGTATTTAAATGGGTTGATTCTTTCACCTTAACAACTTTCTTTTGGGAGAGGGTTTCCCACTCCATTTAAGTACCTTTGCTTTAAACCTAAACTTCTTTTGCAGGAGACTCGTTAAACACTAATAAAACAATTCATGGACCTTCTACTAACTCTTTTGGCTTTGAAGAAATGGCATAGCTGCAGTTTCTCTTCATTGAAATCCCCTTTTCCCCATTCCATCTGTTTTCCATCCTTTGATGGGAAAGATTCGTCTTCCACTTGTTGAATCACTTTCAATGTTGGCAACAAGTGTTTGATTGAATTGAAAGGGAGGGGGGAAATTGTTCAAAGCTGTAGATATTGAATTTGTCACAACTCAAAACCTTGGGCCATAATTGGTGCATGGGCTAAGCCAACTTAGGGCTAGTCTAGCCTAGGAGGACGACATGCTTGTGCCCACAGACCACAAAGTCATGAGGATCACAATAAGAATACCACGCTAGAGGATCAGATCTTTCAAGTCTCATATTTCAATAACATCACTTGAAAGGTTGCCCAAAATCTGATGACATCTCTGAAAATTGAATATATTATATCTGTACGTACAATCTCATGCAGAATGTGCATTTTCCCAAAACATATTTAACACAAGACCAGCTCAAGTTCCATCATGAGGATTCTTATACGATCAACAATAAATTATCATTCCCATGCAATCCAAAACATTGACCATTGGTAGCTGTGGCTTTGATGTGTGACACAAGCATTCATTAAAGACGCACTCAAACCTTCTAGGAATTATGTGTGTCCCATAGCATTTCAATGAATTACCGGTTGATTTGAAAAAAAAAAGGCATAAAGGAGTGGATGAGTTCATCATAGACTCGGTAAGCTCACAAATTACAAAGTGCATGGAAAGGAAAAACAACATGCTTATTGCACAGTGGAAAGAAACTAAGCTTTGTGAAATGAATGGAGTAAGGCATGGATGAGAAGAAAAAAAGGAAAGCATAGGGAAAAAACAAAAATAAAAGAAAAAGGAAAGTAATGGAAGGTTTACCCACCAGAAAATGAAACAAGATCTCACAATCTTTTAGATTACTATACTTTGAAACTTTGGGAAACAAAAGTATACTGATGGTTACAAGACAGATCGTGATAGCTCCTTAAGATAATTTTCAACCTCCAAAGTTTCTTTGAATATTATATTGCTCTTGGCCTTTTGCTGTCTACCTTAAAGGAATTCAATTTGGTAATTTAACGGCCATGGTTTCTTGGGATTTTTCAGGTTGGAATGTCAATTGATCCAAAGCTTCTTCTGTCAAACTTTCCAGTCATCACAGGGACACTTGGACTCTTAATTTGTGGCAAGACAATATTGGTTTCTTTGATTGGAAGAAGCTTTGGGATTTCACTCATTTCTGCCCTTAGAGTTGGTCTCCTTCTTGCTCCTGGAGGGGAATTCGCGTTTGTGGCTTTTGGCGAAGCTGTTAATCAGGTTTCTGTCCTTTGTAACTCTCTTTCCTATCAAGAGTTTACTGCTTTTTATATAATAGTTTACCCCATAGCTGTATCTTCACTTAAAATAAATCATTCTGCTTGAGTATCTTAAATGAAACGTTTGTTTCTGGAAGTTTGTATGAGGTGTGCCAATTGTTCTGAGACAGCCATCTGCTTTTGCATTACCTCATGGCGTGGTTCATGCTACATGCATGAGGGAATTCGATGGAGGATAGATTTGTGAGTGTTTGTGAGTGTCCTTGTTGCTGGGAAGAGCATTAGAGCACATGGATTGACGGAAACTCTTGAATTTTATAAATCCTGAGCAAATATTTCTTAATTATGTGACAGAATTCCTTATCTTGTGCCATTTTGGTGCTCATGGCACTTGGCATGGGAGTTCAACTAATTGATACTTGGAGAGGTTGTAGCCTTGTAGGGCTTTGCTTATATGGCTCTTATTTTGGATGAATTCTCTTGCAATCTTCCCCTCTCTTACCTTCTAGTTTTGATGATTTTTCATTGCCATTTTCATAGCATTTTTTGTTTTTATTGAGGAATTCTTCAACTTCATTCAAAAAATAAAAAATATGAAATATTGATTGGTCTATTCATAGCTTCTAAATTATGATACTGTTTTTCTTTAAAATTGATATGCTGTGCTTAACTTTTTTGGTCAATTGCACTTCTTCAGGGCATAATGTCTTCCCAACTTTCATCTTTGCTATTTCTTGTTGTGGGAATCTCTATGGCTCTCACACCATGGTTAGCTGCAGGCGGCCAGCTTATTGCTTCACGTTTTGAGGTGCATGATGTTCGAAGCTTATTACCTGTAGAAAGTGAGGTAAAATCTCTCATGAATGACTGGCAGGAAGTTGTATTAATTGCCAATTTCCTTGATGGCTAGAGTATGTTGCTTATTTTTCTGATATTTTATCTTGTTTTATGACAAGAGAAAGGATTTATAACACTTAAATGGTTCAAGTAAAATTAAATGCCTTACAAACTTCTATATCAGCGTTACGGAAGGAAACTTTTCTGCCTTTATTGTAAAAAATTTTTAATCACTTTTTGAAGCAACCTATTATGGCAATAATATTGGTCATAATATGGCCATCATGTTTCTGAACATATTATAGTCTTGCTGAAAACCAAGCCTAAAGAATGGACCACTAAAATATGTTAACTGACATTTCTTTTCAGAAAAGGCAGGGTATTTCCCTTTTTGACATGCAAAGGCAGAGTTACTATATGCCAATTGTACTTGCTAACTGTGACATTGAGTCCGTGAACTTCAATTTAAATTGTACTTGCTTCTTACTGAAGTGTTTTTTATTTTTGTAATAACCCTTGGATTGTTTATGTATTACCTGGTTCATACAATTATTGAAAAAAATTAAAATTTATTCTTATAGCAACCTCGCTATTTGCATCTAGAATTATACTGAGCACTATAAGACACTGTATTGATATTGAAGCAGAAAGTTCCCTTGATAGGAGGTTGGAACGCTCAGCTCACCCTATATCACTGATGAAATATAAGAATTAATATATTTTGAAGAAACCTTATAGGAAGAAACCTAGGCTAGTAGCATATTATCATTGTATGTTGCTTGTAAGAAACTTATCTAGGAAGAAGTAAGTTACTTTTGTGTTATTTTAATAGTTTTGTAAAGAGAGAAATCTGAACATTAGCTTTATCTAGCCAAGTTATTAAGGTTTCCTTAATAGGTAGGAAAGTTTAGTTTAAATAGATTAGGCCTTGCTTTTGTAAAGGAACTTTTGATGAATGTAATATTGTGATTGAGTCTTTGAATCCCTTCCTTTCTCCCTGTGCGTCTGTCTCTCTCTCTAACTCCTCCCTATTCTGTTCTTCATTTTCTTCATTTCTCCCTCTTTATTTCTGGTTTTCTCTACTCTTACCCTCTGTCCAGCACTGTGCAAGTGTGTGTGAGCGTGTGTTACATCACTTCGGTATCAGAGCTTGTGTTTTTGCTTTCCTTGATTGTTTTCGTCGCCTGAAAATTGCATAAAACTTGCCTAAAAACCTCTAAAATCCCGTGTTTCACACTGCCTGCCTAAAAAAACTCACTTCCCAATGTCAGATCACTAAAACACCACCACCATCGTGTTCAAGAAGGGGAATCCAGTCAGAACCTGAAGTCTCACCTCTGTCCTCTGTCACACGCACCTTCACACACTAGTGGGGCGCTGGTGACAGTACCTGAGCATGATTTCATGCGCCAACATGCACAGTGTCAAGAAGCCTTTTTTTTTTTGGCGTTTTTGAGTGCTTTAATGGATTTTTCCATAGTTTTGAGCAACTTGAGGGTCTCAAATCATCATCATCATTTAAAGCATTATTTCTGGTAAAGGTTTCATCTTTAAGGCTCTAAAGCTTTGATGATAAGGCCGATGACCCTCTTAGTTTATTGTTTTTTTTTGTTGTTTTGCATGGTTCCTTCTGTTCAGGCCTATCTTTGGTGCAAAACATCATTTGTGAGAGTTTAGATTGTGTTTGTTATGCCCCAAATTACTAATAGTTACCTTGAGGAATCTTGTAAGGCTTATAAGGAAGATGGGAAACAAAAAATTCAAGAGTTCAAGGGGTACATGGATAGTAAGGTTGATGAAATCTTAAGAGCTCTTAACTGTATACATGAACAATTTGCTGTGGAAAAACTTTGTCAAGACCTAGAGGGGATCATGGTTCTTTCGTGGCACTAGAAAATAGTATCCTCAACAAAAAGCCTTCACCAATGTTAGTTACACAAAAAAAGGATGCTAACAATATTAGTGGTTTTAAAATTGGAAGCTTAGTTATGGAAGAGGTCCAGGTAGTAACAGAGGCTAGTACAAGTGTTATTAAAAAAACAAGAGAATGATGCTGATTTAGAAGAAATCTCCATGAAATATGAAGGCATGAGTCTTGAATTACATCAAGGTTTGAATTTGGTGGCCCATGATCTTGAGTCACAGGTGTTAGAGATTTATCAAGTTGGGGATCTTGATATGAGGAGTGTTCAACTTTGTCAGATTCTTACTTCCAATCATCTATGTGCAACACCATTCACTGCAAAAGTTTTGGTTATGAAAGAGCATATTGTTTTCCCATTTGATAACAACCTCTACAACTACCTTGTTCATTGGGAAGGTTTTCCAAATCACTCTGATCACATTGCTTACTCTCCATATGGTCTCATTTTCCGCTATCCGGTATGTTGGAAAGGATCTTCAAATTAGTTGCTACAAGGAGGAATTCCCTACATTCCAGTCTAGTGGAGTTACACCAATTTTTACTCTCCAGAGGAGAGTTCCATCAAGTAGGAGAGAATGATGAAATACAAGAATTAATATATTTTGAAGAAACCTCTTATAGGAAGAAACCTAGGCTGGTAGCTTGTTATCATTGTATGTTGCTTGTAAGAAACCTATCTAGGAAGAAGTATGTTACTTTTGTGGTATTTTAATACTTTTGTAAATAGGGAAAGCTGAACATTAGCTTTATCTAGCCAAGTTATTAAGGCTTCCTTAATAGGTAGGAAAGTTTAGTTTAAATAGATTAGGCTTTGCTCTTGTAAGGAAACTTTTGATGAATGTAATATTGTGATTGAGTTTCTGAATCCCTTCCTCTCTCTGTCTCCCTCCCTAACTCCCCCCTATTTTGTTCTTCATTTTCTTCATTTCTCCCTCTTTATTTCTGGTTTTCTTTACTCTCTCCTCTTTCCAGCACTGTGCAAGTGTGTGAGTGTGTGTTACATCAATCACCCATCATGTTCTGGTTATAGCTAGCAAAATGCAATGATCTCGTTGTAATCCCTAACGGAGACAGTATGTCTTGTATAGATGCGACTCTAACAACCTTGTACTCATGAGATCCTGATTAAAGATAGGATATTAAATGCTTATCCTACTAGTAATACGATATCTCAAGGCCAAAATAAATGTCATCCCAAATAGCTAATAAATAATGCTGAACCAAAATTTCAAATATATCATAAATTAATACAATAGTCATAATTGACTGTCATACTGGTGTCACTAGTTTCTGGGCTGTCCTTTAGTTGATGAAAGGATAAATTTGTTAACCGTTTAGAGGGGCAACTTATATCCTTAATTCCATTGATTAGATGGGTTATTTGTTTGTTGCATATGAAATCTTTTCATATATTTCTGCTCCTTTTATATCAGATTATCAACCTCTTTGTGGGCAGCTAATTGGAAATAGTACATCCTAGTTTAGTTTTTTGAGAAATACTTGTGGTTGTAGAAATTGAATTCTGTAAGCTCCGAATCAATAATCATTTGTTATTTAACTTTGATTTAGAGTTTGAATGATATTTAGTTTATGTTGTGGATGACAACTTTTACAGACGGATGATTTGCAAGATCACATCATTATTTGTGGATTTGGACGAGTTGGCCAGGTAAGTTCTTTCTGTCTGTCTTTTTCGTTTGTTTGTTTGTTTTATTAACTTGAATAATAGATTTAGGCATAACCATTTACATTTATGCCATTACCAGATCATTGCTCAACTTCTTTCTGAGCGACTGATCCCTTTTGTTGCGCTAGATGTGAGAAGGTAACTTGATAAGCTAAGTAAAACTTCATCATTGCCCCTCAATGCTTCTTTAGGATGAATGAGTTGACCCTGCATTACCTAGTTTTTAAGCTATTTCTATTGAAAATGGAATAGAAGAAATGCATCACACCTTTGACTGTGAACCTGACGTGTTCAAGTATGATGTGTGATTGTTCATTTGCTGCTGACTTTATGAGGCATTAAAATCTTAAGTTGAAGGTAATCTAGGTTGGCTTTCCTTTGCAACTTATAGTTGGATAAACAGTCTCTTCTCTATGCATTAAGGGAGTCTTGGTTTCTAGTTATATAATGGTAGTCTTTAGGGACAAAGGTGGGCAATATTTAAATGGTTCTATGCATTCTTTGTTCAGCTTCCTCCCTGCCCCTTTTCTTAACATGTGTGAAGCGTAAATTAATATTATGTATTCAATTTTGGATGAAAAACAGCTGCAGATTATCTAACCTATTTCCATCTTTGTTAAATGTCTTCAGTGATAGAGTGGCAGTCGGTCGTGCTTTGGATCTCCCTGTATACTTTGGAGATGCTGGTAGTCGTGAGGTAGTGCAAGTGACTTCAGCACTTAAGACCACTTTCATGTCCATTATCTGATTTACTTTGAATTGCATTACTAGGTCCTGCACAAGATTGGGGCTGAAAGAGCATGTGCTGCAGCGGTAACTCTAGATTCTCCTGGTGCAAATTATCGAACAGTTTGGGCTCTGAGCAAGTACTTCCCAAATGTGAAGACTTTTGTTCGAGCTCATGATGTTGATCATGGCCTAAATTTGGAAAAGGCTGGAGCTACTGCTGTAATTATCCGATACCTCCTTTAGTATTTCCTGCTCTGATTACTTTATTCTGAAGCAATAAGAATAATGTTTGTTTCCATAAGTAATATCATATCTTCACAAAATTGGGAGCATTTGATTATAACTGGAATATTTACTCTAACTTATGTATCCCCTGCTTCTGTCACTTGCGTTTTCAGGTTGTACCTGAGACCCTGGAACCAAGTCTTCAACTAGCAGCTGCTGTTCTTGCTCAGGTAAATCAATATACTTTGACTACAATAACTATGTTGGAGTGTATTTATTATTGACTTGGTGAAAAATCTTTTGATTTATATGAATTTATATTTCATTGATTCTTCTGTGTTTTTAATTGGCATAATTTATTTTGATTCATGTTTATTCTTTCCTTGCTTGAATTGAAAATTTTTTTCTGCTGGAGGACCTATTTGGCATGCCAATAAGAATTTCATTAGTATCATGTGTCTATCGGTAAATTGAGGTTAGGCAATGTGAGAACTAAATTATTAGGACACAAATCTTTTTCAGGTGATGTTAAAAAAAAAAAATGAATTCATACTATCAGCATAACGCAGGAAATAGCGGCTGCCTTAGTGGAGGCCGCTCTGGTGCCTGCCTATCCTTTTTCTTTTGGGGCTAAAGAGATGATTCATTCCTCAAAACAGAGGATACAAACAAGAGAAACTAAGTCTGCAGCTTCTCATCATCTACCATCTTGCAACAACAAAAAAAAAAAAAAAAAGAAGCTGGTTGATCAAAAGAGTGAAAATCACCAATACAATTAGAAGTATTTGCAGCTAAATAATGAGCAAAAAAATTTGCTTCCCTATACATAAACTCCAAGGATACACAGCGGTCCCTATACAAAAAGAACCTAGCTTGCTCAATAATCACTGTAGGGATGAAACTCGTAGTTATCTCTGAGGATGAGTTTAATTGCTTCAATACAATCAGTAAAAATTCTAACCCTTCAAAAATCATTCATCCAGCACAAATTAATTCCCTCTAGTATAGCAATCAGTTCAGTAATGGCTGGTGGAAAATTCCCACCATTTGAATTGAAGCCCAATACCCAGTCTGCATTGCTGTCACAGATAAGTCCACTGCACTTGCTGGAGCCATTCTTGTGGGAGCCATCAACATCAAGTCTGATCTTGCCATTTTCAGGTTAAAATCGCTTGTTATAGTAATTCCCCTTTCTTGTTTGGGGGAACTGGTGCCTAACTATCTGCCTTATTTGAATACCATGATATAATGGTGAACGAGGGCAAGTGTTGAATTATTTATTATTATTATTTTGGTTCAACAGAATGCCGGTTTCAACTTGTGAGTTGATGGGCGCTGCTAAAATTCTGTCACCAGCAAGCCAAGTCTTCAAATGGCATTATTATTATTTATACCTTATGTATGATTCCGTTCCAAAGCTGTTCCTACTTCCTTGGGGTGTGATACACTAATCAATGTATACAGGGACAGCTAGAGTGTCCTATCAGTCTTGCATAGCGTACTAGCTGTGGACAACAAGCGTTATCCCATTAGATGGGGTTGGCTACATAGATTATATGATGCCATTATGCTCTATCATTTATTAAGCTTTTAGAAATATTGTTAATTAAAAGGTCTCACTCAACAACCTTCAAAAGTGTTCTCTTCAATCTTCCTCTACTCTTCTTGACAGGGTTCAAAATCATCTATTCCACTCTCCTCACTAGTGCCTCCTGTGATCTTCTTTATATATGTTCGAACCACCTCAAACGATTTTCTATCATTTTTCTTTCAATAGGGGCCATACCCACTTTTTTCCATATTTGCTCATAGGTTGAGTATTGTTTAACTCACCTTCATATAAATATTTAGCTTAGTTTCGGGTTTTTATTTTTATGAGGTTTTGTTCTTTAATGCATACGTTATTGTAAGTTTGACTGCATATCTCATTGAAGACGCTGGCTATTCCTCAACATGAGGAGAATAAAAACATGAAATGAAAATGGAAAGATTGTTTTCATTAAGCATCACCAGAATTGAAACATTGAATGCAAGATGTTGGATAGTTTAGTACACAATGGCGCTATGTTATAATATGGGGATGGATTATTGTTTGTTCTCTAAACATTGTCTCTTCAGGCTAAACTTCCCACGTCAGAGATTGCATCGGCTATAAATGAATTCAGATCCCGGCATCTGGCTGAGCTTGCTGAGGTATGTATTTTGTTTAAATCACGCAGAGAGAGGTTTGGGGTGAGTCATAAATCATTATGACTGTTGGGACTTGTTACTCATGAGATGTTTATTTGACCATCATCCTGTCTTTGGTATCGTAGACGTCAAGAGACATTGACTATATATGTGTTTTGGTGTATTAAGTTTCAAATGACAAATATATTTCGTTTTATCCAAGATACTAGGATAGGATGACATCATTTTGACTACTATCTTTTACCGTCCAAATACTATGGATATCTCATACGCATACGAAGTTTTAGCTTTGTTGATTGTATTGTTCTCTGACCAACTGACCATTTTCAATTGTTCCACAAAACATGAAAATCTCAAATACGAAAATACCTTGGTATATTACTCCTTATCATTCTATACAATGGGACCTGACCACTAGCATAGATAAGATGTACGTACCAGAAGCATCTAATGTCAACATTGATTCTCCTCTATGTTACTATATAATTGATGTCAGAATATTGATATATGTTATTTTTGGTTTATACAACAGCTGTGTGAAGCAAGTGGCAGTTCTCTTGGTTATGGATTTAACCGAACAGCGAGCAAATCCAAATCTCAATCCTTAGATTCACTGGATGATAACCAAATCTCTGAAGGGACACTGGCAATATGAAGATTGCCTCTTTTATAGAATGAAAAAGAAGATAGGAAAAAGAAAATAATTGTGAAAACTAGTTGATTAGGAATTCCATCAAATGTATACAGAAATACATCTGAATATAAGAAGATTCTGAAGTATTTTCTTTTTCTGTTTCTTTTTTTGGTTATTTTCTTTTTCTGTTAGAAAAATTTTGGTTCGCCAACTTTTTCCCCACATTGCTGCTCTGTAAAAGGACAAAATAAGTGTAGATGTGCCATTGGTTATGTAAATTTTTTCTCTCTTTTCCGCGGCTCGTTATTTGGATGTCCATTATAACAAGAGCTCATCAAGTACAAACAACGCTTGAAACATTTTTGTCTGCCAAGGAGTGCTCAAGTGTGTATAAACAAAAAATAAAGGATGACCGTCCTTCTTCCAAAGAACTCCATTGCTACGCTCACAATGTTGCAGGTGCAAGCACTTGGTCCTTCAATTAGAGAGGAGCATTTTTTACGTGTATTTCATGATATGTTTTGGGCTGGGAAGTAAAAAAAAGAAAGGAAAGCAAAGAATAATTAACCAATTTTTTGCCTGGAAGTCTCGGCATCAATCATTACAAAAGAAAAACGGGCTCATCCCTTCGTAACCATGCTTGACTAGCCCTTGCTTTAATGAAGCTTCGTTACTCAGACTGGGGATGGCCTCATAAACATGATAACCGTGACATCTTTCTTTCTTTTTTTTTTTTATAATCATAAAACTATTATCGATCTGAATTGAAAAGAGCTCCATTTTAGTGTTTCTGTTTTGGCCTCGTTAATGTATTATTGCTGTAGGAACAAGTTTGTGCTGATATTCTCTGTGAATAGTACTTCAACACCTGTGACAACGAATAAAAAGGATAATATGTCCAATGTCAATTTGTGTGTGGATTTTTTGAAGGTCCGAAATATATATATATATATATATATATATATATATTTTGAGTAAATATATGTATGTTCATAGAGTTTATACTTATAAAATCAATGTCTAAAACTGCAAGAAACCACATTACTCCAAATAACAAGCATCTAGTTACCGACTCAGCTTCTCTCCTCCGTCGAATCCCATATCTGCGTCCTCACTGTAGCAAAAGAAAATTCGGATTATACAGAATTAATTTGAAAGGTTCATATTTATTTTTATTTTTATTTTATATTTACTAAAATAAAAAAGTAGAAACTTTTTTAATAAATTTGCTTACCAATTTGAATAGTTTAAATTTAATATAAATGGTTTAAATTTAATATTAAAATTTTTTAATAAGTTGATTGCATTGTTTAGAATATATCTGTATAGTCAATTTTAATTTTTAATATTGAATAGATTTATTAAAATTTGTATAATATATATATATATATATATGTATGTATTTATTTTAATAAAATAAAATAAAAATAAAATATAAAAAATAAGGAAGGGTGGGAGGACGGAGGAGAGAAGTCCAGTGCACCAAGTTCCGGTTCAGATTTAAAAAAGAAAAGGTGTTAAATTTTTGGACGGACAAAATTCGTTGATTCCATATTCCATGTACGCGAACGCGACTTTTCAGAAGTAGAAGAGCAACGCTTCGTCGGTCAGTTCATCGAGCTCTTCTTTACCCTCGCCAACAACAACACAACGTCCAGATTTCTCAAACGCCGTTTCAGGAGTCATCCAATGGCTTCAATGGTAGCCACGGACTGTTCTCCCTCCTCCGCCGCTGCCCGCCTCCTCCCTGTTCGCCTCAGGACTGACGCTTTTTCCCTCCGCCGCTTGCTCCATTTGGGCCCCACATGCTCTACCACCTCGCCTCGATATTTCGTTCTTCGCTCTTCTCCTTTTTCAACGTCTCCTGTGGTTCCCACCGGTATTGAGCTCCTGTTCTTTTCTTGTGCGCTTTCTGTCATATTGCTGCTTCTTGTGTGAAGTTTTCGGTGATAGGGTTATCTGGTTTTGCATAAGGGGATGCCTATTTATGGTCTTATGAACTGCACAGAATGGTGTTTTCCTATTCTGAGTTCAACCCCATTTAACATTTACGGGCTATTAGTTGAGGCTTTCCTCGTATAATGTTTTAAGCTATATGTTTTCTTTGGCAGAATTTTATTATACACAGTAGAGTCAGCACTGAGGCTGAATTTATTTTCCTTTTTTGCTAAATTGCTGCAGTCTCAATAATAACAACCTAACTAACCATACTGATCTCTCTAATCACGTGAGAAAAGATTTATGTTTTGTACGTTGGTGTTAAATTTTTATTGTTGCAATCCCTTGCGATGCTTGTTCCGTTGAAATTTGGAAGTGCAATGCTAATTTGTTTTAAGACCAGAAACGACTTGAATCTATTTTGCCATTTACTTATTGATCATATACTATTCATAGATGCACGCGAGCTATGGAGTGTATTTGGATTACTGTATTCTTAAATTTGCTGAGGTCGATGCTGATTTAGGATGTGTTTTACCTACCTAGTAGTGGTATATGATCATTTAGTTTAAGACAATGTCTTGCACAATGAAGAATCTCAGGCACTAGGCTGGTTTATCAGATTAATATGCATAACTTTGTTGTGGATGAGGTTCTTAAATTACCTGATACGTATTTATTTTGGAATTTTAATGCCTGTGTTTATGTGCCTATGCATACACTGAAGCACATGCACTCCAGTGGTTCTTTCCTTTGCATTCTGTTGGGACATTATTGTTTTACTAGTATGAGTTCATAGAGTTCCATATGTCTTTATGCTCAGCTGCCATGGCTACTGAGGCTTCAGCTGAGGTGATTGATGGGAAAGCGGTGGCAAAGAAAATCAGAGATGAAATAACAGCTGAAGTTTCCAGGATGAAAGAAGCCATTGGTGTCATTCCAGGTTTAGCTGTAATCCTTGTTGGAGATAGAAAGGACTCTGCAACTTATGTGCGGAATAAGAAGAAGGCTTGTGAATCTGTGGGAATAAATTCTTTTGAAGTTCATTTGCCTGAGGATTCTACAGAACAAGAAGTGCTAAAACATATTTCAGACTTCAATGATGACCCATCAGTTCATGGAATACTTGTTCAGTTGCCTTTACCTTCAGTATGCATCTAAGTCTTTTGGCTTCATTATTTTTCAGTTGAATTATGCTTTGATGAGAATTTTAATTTTAGTCATATGTTTCAGATTATATTTAGATTGTACTTTTCTCCAATTAAAAGCTATTTCTACAAGATTGGGGCATTATATTAAGTTTCTTTCCATGAATAAATTATAAAATAATTTAGACTTAAGGACTGTTCTATTGGCTAAAATTATAGTTGCCTAATTTTTGTTTCAAATACTGTTGGCAGTTCACTTCAGACAATTTATTGACTCAATTTTTTAATGAATTTTCTGATATTTCGTCCCTAAAAAATGCCATGTATTCATTTTAATTAATCCTTTTTTTGGTAATTTGTCTTAACTGGGATTTCATACAGATTCAACGATTTGATGTTACTAATGATGGATTTTCATTATGTTATTTAACAAAAATATGGTTTTGCATCACATTGTATGCTTGCAAATGATTTAATGAGTCTATATCATGCAACCATGTTAATATTAAATATGAAGTCTACAGAGAGTTGTATTATTGATAAGACATTGGTTATTTAGTGCCTTGTCCAGTATGGCTCTTATAGGTTCTCTTGAATGATAATACTTTTTCTTTCCTTGTTGATTTTGTGATGTCATACCTAACTTCTTTCATGTCACGTTGAATGTAACATATGCTAAAATTTTGAAATGAAGAAGAAGGTTTTAATCCTTATTTGATTCATGTGTTTTCTCTCCAACTTCTGCTCGGATTTTGGACTCATTTTTGTTTTGCTCAATCTCGTGACAGTGCATGAATGAGCAGAATGTCTTGAATGCTGTTAGGATTGAGAAGGATGTGGATGGTTTTCACCCATTAAATATTGGTCGCCTTGCCATGCGTGGTAGAGAACCCCTATTTGTTCCATGTACGCCCAAGGGATGCATAGAGCTATTGCACAGATACGGTGTCTCTATGAAAGGAAAGAGGGCTGCTGTGATTGGTCGGAGCAATATTGTAGGAATGCCCGCTGCTCTCTTGCTGCAAGTAATATCTGATTGGTTCAAATTTAAAGTTTATTCACTGTACACACACCAACTTTCAATTAAATGTAACCGTTTATTCATTTCTTATGTGCTCCATATTTACATATTCCCCTGTCTGTGTATCTGGTGTTATTAGAGGGAAGATGCAACTGTCAGTGTTGTCCATTCCAGAACCAATATTCCTGAGGAGATCACAAGACAGGCAGATATAATAATCTCTGCTGTTGGACAACCAAACATGGTCAGAGGAAGCTGGATTAAACCGGGCGCAGTCATTATTGACGTTGGAATCAACCCAGTAGAGGTGAGTTGAGTAATGTTGATGGTTTTCTATTTTCTAATGCACACTTAACAGGCTCCTTCCTTACCTTGGTTGGTACTGGGTCTTCAAGGATGAAGCACATAGTTAATGCTTAAAATTATATTTTAATGGTTGTTTAAATGTGAGACTGGGTGTTTGTGACAGGATCCAAATAGCCCTCGAGGTTATAGGTTGGTTGGAGATGTTTGCTATGAAGAAGCCTGCAAAGTTGCCTCGGCTATTACCCCAGTTCCTGGAGGAGTTGGTCCTATGACCATAGCTATGCTTCTCCAAAATACCCTCATCTCTGTTAAAAGGATTCATAATTTTCAATAATTTATATGTTCGATCATATCATGGCCAGCGTGTTAGGTCACCAGCTTTCTTTCTCGGGAGGTTTGTCTTTAGCCCCATCTTGGTTTTATGTACTGCGCATTAAGGGGGAAATTTTTTTTTTTTTAATTTGGTTATTTTGTCAAGAAATAGAGGAGCAATATAATGTTAAGCATCCCTCGTGTAAAGGCATTTTATGATGCAAAACCTGGCTTCCCAATTGAGTGGGAGATTGATGACCAAGGTAGGAAATCTGGTTATACAAGGCAATGCCTTTTGAAGACAGTCAGGCATTATCCATGGTCCTTCATACAACGGCTCCTTGGATCAATTCCCTATGCGGACTAGGGGAAATAATATTAGGGTGTGTGTGTGGGGTTTAGGGTTTAAGGTTTTGACTCTACAGAAGATCTCACACTTATACGCAATGAATTCTCTACGAATCACCCCTTTGCTGCTACTATCAACAAAATCAGAGATCTTGTTATGAAAGATTGGATGGTCATTTTTTATCACATTTTTAGAGAAGCAAATAAATGTGCGGATTGGTTGGCTCACCAAGCTCCTGTCCAAAGCCCTAGAGTTCATATTTTTGATACTCAGCCTCTTGGTTGTATAAATTTCTTGTACGTTGATATGACACATCATATCACATAACATAATTTACTCGTGGCCTTTTATTCAAAAAAAATATTAAGGGTGTGTGTGTGTGGGGTATTTATGTGCTTGTGTGTGTGTGCCTGTGAGTGAACCCCCTTCCCCTTTGGGGAAGGGTTAGCTAGGACTATCAAACCAGAAAAAAAAATTGATAAAGTTTGAATTGATAAAAAAATTGCCAACGGTATACTAGTTGATCTGATTTCTTGCTTTGGGTACGTCGTATTCTAGATTTGCTATTTTCAACTCACCTAAAATCTGATATCCAAAGGCTCTAGCTTGGGCCGAAAAAAATGATATCTAAATAATACATTGTATTACTTCACTTTTTTTAAAATACGCATTTGGTTTTTTAATTTTATACAAAGTTTTAGATTAGTCTTTTAATTTTATAAACCATTTTTTTAGTCCTATAATCTCTAATTTTGTTAGTCTCAAATGGTATTGGTGTCAATTATTGTTATGTTAAAAAAGTTAAACTTATGTGATAATTATTGAGAATTTTTGTCAGCATTTAAGTTTAATGTAAGTATTTTTTGTTATTGAAATTGACAATTTTAGAATTACAGGATTTAAAGGACACTTCATTATACTAAGGGATTTGAAACTTAGTATGAATTTAAATGATGAAATGTAAACTTCTAATGATTTTTTTTTTATTTTAACAAGAGGGTTTAAATTATACATTTTAGATAAATTCACTCACCCTTATCCCGTGCCATTTGAGGCAATCCAAATAGCTAGAGGATACATTGATGCATTTCATTGTAAGACTAACAATGGACAATGAGTCTATTGTTCTATACTGTGAAGGATGAATATAAGTTTATGTGAACTGGGTATGGGGAATGAGAACTGGTTAAAGTAGGCTTCTAGGTTTAAAGAATGATTATATGAGTACTTATAGATTATCCACTAAACAAGATTCTCATACGAGTAGTAGAATTTGATCACATGACTTTAAAGATTATAAGCCAAATCTTTATCAATTAAACTAATCTTGATTGGTAGTATATTGTTTTACTTTATTAGATTATTTTCAATATTTGAAGTGAGGGATTTGCTTGCATCACAACCAATTGAGGATTTTTCTCCTTTGAGTTCATAACATAAGACTTTTATTAGAAGTTTTGTTTGATTTAAAATATAAGATATTGGGTAATTTTTATACTCATTTTGTTAAAAAATGTAAGATATTTTTAAGGAATTAGATGTTAAAAATGTAAGGTATTTTTA
The DNA here is from genome assembly GCF_029017545.1 of Prosopis cineraria. NCBI lineage: Eukaryota > Viridiplantae > Streptophyta > Magnoliopsida > Fabales > Fabaceae > Prosopis > Prosopis cineraria. The sequence continues at coordinate 43,844,436 of NW_026555343.1, read as the reverse complement.
ATCTTTTAAAGTGCAATCATTGTTTTTTTAAAAAAAAATATCTCTATTGAATGAATCACTTTTATATTATTTTTGGGTGAAACACCTTAAGAAATAAGAGTAAATATGAAAAAATATGATTAGTTTGAAGACAAGTAATTATTTTATTGGGGGTATAATTTGATTAAAAATGTCTTATATTTTTAAACGGATAGAATATTTTTTTTAACTATTCACTTTCTTCATTTATTATTTCTATTTTAAAAAAAGGTTCATTAAAATTTTAATTGTCATTGTTAAGGTATTTATATTGAGTATTTAATGGATATAACTCAAAAAGATGAACAAATTTTTTTTTAAGATTAAAATTTCAACCAAATTTTTTTGAGAATTGCAAAGTAATTACCAATGTTATGTACTATGGGTCAGAGAAAGTATCTTTTATGCCATCTTTTATATGTTTTTTTTTTTTCCAGGTGTTTTACCATTAGAAAGAGTACGTATGCCAATGGCCTTGTGACATTAAAGCCCTCTCTGTAGGTGAAAGATCGTATATTCAGTCTTGCTTGTAGTCTGTAACTATTATAAGAGGATCACATATTCAATTCTACTTGTAATTTTACATTGTTAGTGCCTGCCCTTCTAAGATTTTTTTTTTTAAAAGGACAAAGGGCTTCAATTTTTTTTTTTACATTTACATTATGTACAAATTTGGTAACCAATCTTGTATTTTTGTTGTTCATCATTCATAATTTCAACTTGTTCGTGCTTGTTGTGATAAGTTTTCACAGGCTCAATTTAATTTTAAATGGAGTTAAAGAGTATTCTTGCTTTTTTGACAAAACAAAAGAGTATTTTTGCTTTCAAATATTCTGAAAAGAGTGTTTGATATATTAAAATCTTAAATAGAGTAATGTTACCTTTAAAAATATTTTTAAACATAGCAATATTATCCTATTGTTAAATACATGAACTTCGACGATTAAATTGGATGAACCAAGGTTAGTGTATCTCACAAACTTGATGAATTAAAATTAAATTTCTATTGAGAGAGTGTTCACATTTAGTGTGTAATATTCTAAATTTTTACCACAATTCTTTTTTGCAAATCTATGATCTATTTAATAAGACTAAAGTTATTAACACTTGCCATGAAAAAAGGTCTACTGTGATAATAAAGAGTGAAACTTACTTTTCTAAAACTCTAACATGATAAAAAAAGTTTTAACATGGTAGAAATGACTTTAAATATTATTTTAAAAATCTACTATGATAGAAAAGAAATTACCATGATAGTTAAAAAATAAAACCATTTTTGTAAAACTTACTATGATAGAAATAGTTTTTCTTACATTAAAAACCCTTCACAATTGGATTATCATGGTAGAACAGGAGTTATCATGGTAAAAAAAAAATCAAACATAATAAAAAATTATACCATGGTAATATAGGAAATGCATATATTAAAGTGTATCTAATAGGATCCTATTGAAAACAAATGTTTAAAATTATTAAATGATGAAATAGGTAATTTAAAGCAAGACATGGTTTTTGGGGGCTAATTTATCCAAAATGATATTAGACGGGGTCAAAGTCAAAAGAATATTTTTAGAAGTTAAATTACAAAGTAGGGAAATTTTTAGAAAAAAATGGGCGCCACAATAACAAAAGGCATTTAGTTAAAGGTCATATGCTGCAGCATAAGCATATTATGTTGCGGCACATAACACAAAGAAGGCCCCCTCGCTCTGTGTTGTGTGCCATGGCCCAAGTGATGTGTTTTGCGGCATACAATGCCTTTGAACAATAATGATAGATTTTGATAGACATCTAAATTTCAAACATGTATAACTTTTTACATACAACTTTAATTTGAGTGCCTACACAAAACTTATAAAAAATCTTAGTTAATGAATTTGGTTTGGTATAAAAATTCCTCCATGTGAGGCAAAAGCACAACTTTCCAAAAACCAAACACCTTACAAACTAAAACTAAAGCCTCTAGTCATTGGGCAAGACATTTGACTAACCTAAATCCATGACAAATAAATTTACGTCATCAACTTGATATATCCATATAAAAATTTTCATAATTAAGTTACAATCCATTCAACACAATATATAGATATAATGTAATAAATGTGGCATAGCAACTCTCTTTTTCATTCAAAATGTTTAGATGACATCAAAGCATATCAAAAGGCCATGAATGTTACTAAAAACTAACTCATAGCAATCAAATGCAAGTTTTGCACAAATGATGGAGCCACATGCTCATAATTATAAGAAAATGTCATATTGTTGGCAAATACACATTTAACCTAAATCAAAAGACGGCTGATAACTCTCAATGGTGTTTACTCACACCAAGCTACAGTTTCGATACTTCTCTGGTCGAACTATTCCCTGTAAAAATATTAATCATGAGGAGTGAGACACAAAAGTCTCAATAATCAAAATTAATATACAATGATACATACAACGCAACTAACTATGCAATTGCTAAGTGGATATACAAAATGATTTCCAAACAAAGGTTATCTGAACAATTCCAAACAAGTTATATTTTGCATGACAATACCTTATATCCCTCCAAATATCATGTTTAAGACCAAATTACCTGACTAATGGGGGGCCGGTCTAAGCTAATAGCCACTCAATGAGAGTTTACCATAGATAAAATATAACTTTAGAAAAAATCCCAATAACACATTTTTCAAACAAGTCTCGACATATCATGATTATTTCCAAATAATCTAGACAAAAACACAATTGAATAATTTTCATGCTTCCGAACAAATTTTGATTCTAAACAAAAGAGATACGGATATAATTCATTTCACTTGAAAATTATTTTTCCAAGCATAAAAGCGGATTTCTCAAATATAACTTGACTTCCAAACAACATAAAACACATATAGCCAATCATAATGCACATACAATCACACATTAATAGTTGTTGCCTTTACTCGCTTTGCTGTTAGAGCTCCTTGAAGAGGTGGATTGTCACCTTCCTCGAGATTCTATCACAATTTATAAACAATACAATTAATTATAGTCAATGATTTGCTAATTAACACGAATTATAAAGTACCTACACACACTAACCACACTCTAATCCTAGGGTAGATTCATTAACCTAATTACTCAAAATTGCTACAACCATTTAAGCCCTTAAGTGAACTCGTTATCATCATCTTTACACTTGTATCAACCTTGTTTAAAACCTCATTAACACCAAGATCCTCGTCAAAATACATCTACCAAGCCTAAGGTTTCCTATCTAACCTTCCTACTACTTTGACCAACCTCAAAGTCATCTAAATAACACTTATATATCCTTAAACACTCATTTAGTTCAAACTAAGGGCTAGAGTTGCTCAAATTATAAACCCTAACTTCAAACACTGTTAAGCAAGCTACAAGAGAGGAGTAGAGGTTAGGAATGATATTAAGATAAGTTACTTTGAGTGATTTGAGTCCCAAAATTGTGCCTGACTCCAAAACTCTAACAAAACCACACCAAAAATCACCTCAACTCTTTCAAAAATTTCTCCATCTCACATCTGTCTGTGAAGAGATAGATAATGAAAATTTTGTCTCATATGTCATGATGAACACACCATGTGCTGCAGTACATGACATAAAAACAAGACACTTTATTTAATCCCATCATTTGGGCCTAATCCAGCCTAAAATCTATTTAGACTCCAATTAACCCAATTATGTCATCTTAGGCCCAATTTCAAGCATAATTAAGGCCTAAAACATGTGTTTATCCTCAAATAACCTCAAGTACCAATTTACCACTGATCAAATCTCAAAATAATATTAACTTAATTTTATCAATCCAATCAACATAATATTTCTGTAATTAAATCATATTCTAAAAATTAAGATGTTATATAGTGCCTGACCGTGTCTCTAGAGCCAACAAAATGGGCTAAACTCATCGGCCAACCCATTAAAGCCATAACATAACTAGGGTCAAGTTGTTGAATTAGGGTTTAATCAAATTTTGGGCTTAAAAGAGCCGGCCTTAATAGGCCTATAAATAAAAGTGCTAGACCTTAAGGCTAAGGGCCGATCCTTTTAGGGCCTGTTGGTTCAAGGGGAGGGGAGGGAAGGGGAGGGGAAGGAGGAAGGGAAGGGGAGGGGGGAGGAGGGGGAAGGAGGGGGAGGGGAGCTCCCCCCCCAGTTGGAGGGGAGGCCTTTGAGGGGAGGGCCCTCCCTCCTCCAACCAAATGAGGGGAGGGAAGAGGAGCCCCTCCCCTCCCTCCCCCTCCCCTCCATCCAACACTCCCTTAGGCTTGATTATTTTTTTTTAAAAAAAAGTTCAAGTAAAAATTAAAAAAACACCAAGTGCTTATCATACTTTAAGTCTTATATCAACAACAATAATCACTTTTGATTATGCATTATATGTATATGTTAAATACTTCATCAATTAAATTTATTATTTTCTAATCTTATTTTATTTCAATAGTATTTAAGTGATATTTCTTTAATCCTTTACAAATTATAATGTAGGATTTGTAAATGTAGGATTATCAAGATAATTATATGAGTATGTATGATTTTTTTTATGGACAAGTTTGAACTAGAGAATTATTTGGGTAAATCATTACTAAGCCTCATAATTTGAAAGAATTAGATATTAAAATGGTGAAAGAACAATCAACATTGATTTTTAATTTTTTTAAGATAACTACTACTATGGCTAGTGAATCAGTTTTTAATATTAGCTCACATATTTTGACAAAATATCAAAGTTTTTTTCTTTCAAATAATTTTAAGCCTATTATTTATATTCATAATTTGTCACATAATTTTGATAACATTGCTATGATATTGAGTTTGAATGTTTAAACTTTTATAGATTTGTTGTGGATTTAATTAAATTTATTTTTTAGACTTTATTTTATGTGTAATATCTATTTTGAAATTATAAGTGTTATTTATTAAGCTTTAAATAAAAAAAAAAAACTTGTGGCCCTATAGCCCTAAGGGCCAAGGTTAGACTTTAAATCATGAGCTCCAAAGCAATTTTGGATTTTTGGAACCTGGCCTTTTAAGGTAGGGCTAGTCCTAGAATTGTCATCAATAAAAAGATACTTACAAAAAATAAAAAAAGTTAGATGAGAGAGAAAGAAGTCTAACGAAAAAACTATCATGTGCATGGCCAAGTGAATGAGTGGCAAAAATGCTGACTTTTAGAGAAAATAATGGGACTTTTATTTGGAAAAATCGCAAATAAGAACCTCAAATTATCACACAAAAACCATCATGACAAAAATATGAAATTGAACTTTAAGAACATGGTCTTTTTTTGTAGCTTTAAAAATAATATTTTGACTAAAATGCCCATGTCTAATGGCAAGGTTTGTAAGTCTAGAAGTAAAATATTTTTCAACTCAAACAAAGTGATTTCATAATCCCTTTAACTAAACTTTTGAGCCAATTAAAGTGATTTGAGAACTATCAAATTTTAAGTTAGCCAATCGCAAGTATAGAAATAAAAGCATTTCTAATTCAAATAAAGTAATTTTATAACCTCATCCAATTAAATTTCCAATTCAATTAAAGTGAGTTAAGCACCAGCCAATCTTAAGTTGGCTAATTGCAAGTCTAAGAGTAAAAACTTTTCCAACTCAAAAAAGTGATTTCATGACTTCCATAAACTAAATTTTCAATTTAGTTGCAGTGATTCCAATACTAGTGAATTTTAAATTGGTCAATTACAAATCTAATAACCCATATTAAAGCTTAGGGTAAAAATTTTTTCAACTCAAAATATTTCATAAACCCCTTCAACTAAATTTCCAACCCAATTAAAATGACTTTAGTACTAACAAATTTCAAGTTACAAGTTCGGGAATAACAACATTTCCAACTTAAATAAACTACTCTCTCCATTCAAAAATGTAAGATATTTTTTGAAGAATTGAATGTTCAAAAATATAATACATTTTCAATCTTTCAAAATATAATTATTGTCTTTTTTTAAAGTATCCCTATTGATAATAACTTTATATTTATTGCAGGGTGTTTAATAAGAATAAATATAAAAAAATAAAATTAATTTGAAAGTAGATAACTACTTTATTGAAGGATGAGATTCAATTAAAAATGCCTTATATTTTTGAACAAAAAGAGTAATTTTATAATTCCTTTCAAATAAATCTCCAACCAAATTAAAGTAATTTCAACATCAACAAATTTGAAGTTAGCATTTCAAATAGGGGTATTTTAATTAAAAAATATTATTTTAAAACTAAAGAAAAAAACTATAATTCTAAAATTCAATTTCATAATTTCAAAGTTTTGATCAGTTATTTGTGATATTTAAAAAATTTTATATGCAATTTTCCCCTTTTCTTTCAACTCTCTCTCCAACCCATCCTAATTTCTCTCGTGTGTTTATCATATTCCCAAGAAAAAAGTTAAGTAACAATAAATTATAAATTAATACCATTAACAATGTGCTCAAAATTTAATCGATCAAGGCATCAATTTAAAAATTAATGGTCAAAACTATAACTGAACCATAATCAAACCAATCACAACACCAATTCAGCAATTTATCAATTTAATCGGTAAGTTGATCCAAATTTTCATACTATGACCATTAAAATAGAAATCCCTCAACGCATTTTGAACTGATCTCTTAAACTATATTCAAAATAAATATGCATTATGGGGAAACTTGAAAGATCACCACAGCGTTGCCTATAGCAGTAAACCACTGAGGACATAAAACTCTTTGCTGCTTTTTTTCTTTTCCCCGCATGACGCTGTAACTCGTGTAAATGAGAGGCTTCCTCAAGACAGGTTGCAAATGAAAGGTAGAGACCATCACATTCCAAAACTTCCCATAGAAGGAAACATGGATGGCTGCAATGCAATTTTGCAAATCAGCTAACCCTACGGAGACCATTTACAAACCCTTGGATTTCAGCAAGAAAGTGAGCTTGTCACCGCAGACCAATAAGTTATCTCTCATGCTCATCTCATGTCAGTTATGTGATTTAATTTAGATTTTGATTGATTTGTGAAGCCTCCAACTAGGCAGAAAATCAAAATCTACCACGCAATGTAAACAACGTGACTCCAAAATGGCCTGCACTTCACATCATTCTAATCAAATTTCAGATAGTCAAACATTTGATCTCCATCTACAGTGATTTCCAAATTATTTCAACAAAAATACATCATCTAAAATCTTCAAAGTAGGGCATGATGATTGTTCATCAGGCATAACAATAAATAGTTTTTCAATAAGCAACACCACTAAAAGGGGCAAAAAGATACAAACCAAAAACATTCTGAATCATGTTATTTAGATTCAGGTGTTGTTTGACTGTCACTTCTTCCGCATGAAAGATCTAATCTTGCTCCAAATTGATCTATCCCAGTCCTACTTTGTTTTGCACTTCTAAGAATTGAAACCTGGTAGATATAAGTAGAAGCATTATTTTCCAAAAAGGCATTGTCTGGATGGAGAAAATTAGTGAGATTAAATCATCAAAGTAAATTCAAATTTACACGTAAGTCAAAGGACAAGGAGGGATAGGTATTCTAGACTTCACTTGATGGGGTCATGGTGTAATCGTTTCATGATTAACAGTCTATCTCTAAGCCTAAGTTAAAAATTCAAACAAAAGTTTAACAGCATCATAATAAAACTGCAAATTATTCTAGTCTGATCGCGTCTCAAATAGGATTGCCTTCAATAAGAGAGGCCTATACACAATAAAAAAGGAAGGATAAAAAAAACAGCTGCAAATGATAGGAAATCACCGATTCATCAAATTGTCCTAAGCTCAAGCTACCTTAGGCCGTTCCATGGAGCTTCCAAAATATCCTACTCCAAAAGATAAGGAAGTGTATGCAGCTGCAATCTCTACAGCTTCCAGCCTTGGTAGTTTTCCTTGACCCTGTGAAAAGAACAGATTAGAACATTTTAATGAAACAATCAACAGGAAAAGCTGAATCCAGATCTCACTGTTACAGATGCATCTGCCTGCACAACTAAGATCCCTGAACTGCCATCAGCACCAGATCGACTGCTTTCATCAACAACTGTGCGTAAGATTTTTGTGCAAGCAGCGGCAGCACCAGATTGCGAACTGCAGAGAAGGCAAAATCAGATAGATCCAATAGGCAGACTGTTGCTACAGCAAATAGAACTTTTTTCTTTCATTAAGACTGGAAGTAAATAAGACAAGTAAATACTTGATGCAATTCAGCAATAAGGTCCAACAATTAAAATCAGAGAAAAAACCACAACTTTTTCCTTCCAAATATATGCTAAATCACCATAAAAAGGAAAACAGTAAAATTAGAGCACATACAATTACTGGTATCGACTAAAATATCAAGACCCCTCCCTCTCAAAAAATATTAAAATATTTTAGACATCCATACATTGATAGTGAGACACAGCACTCCCTTGCCGCAAAACCTTTCATTAGGTGCTCTCCAGCACCAGAGACACAGCATCCAACCAAGAAAGGAGCCCCAAAAGGACCTTTAGATGATGCCCAACAACCTGCACCATACATTGCTGCTAATCCCACTCGTCCACTAACCTGTCAAATTTTTTGCATGCATAAATTTGAGTAATCACATGCTACTATTAAATTGAAGTATTGGGCACTAAAGATTAAGCAAATCAAGAAATTTTTTTGTCACCTTCAGAGCAATACCACCACTGGAAGCCCCAGATGCTACATGTCCCTCAGTGTCCACACAAATAACTCCAACCGTGTCCATTATGTGATCTTCGGAAGTATGATCTACATCTGTAGAAAGAAAATGGCATACAGCTTCAGCAAGAGCAAGTCCATAGAATATCATACTTTTAAGTTGTAGCCAAATGATTTGAAAAAGGGAAATAAAAACATTGACACTGATAGATTTGTTTAGCAACTAGTTTTTTCCTGAGCAAAACCACAAGCACTTAAACCATTTGATGGAAATGCAATTTGTCAAATGCTGACGAAGGGTCAGTTTGACAACTTGAAGTAGTGAGAGTACTTTCTACTACAAGATTTTCTGTGCAAAGCTTCTCTACATTATTTGTTAATACTTTCTTCCCTTGATCCCTCTATTATTACAGTTAGCTTAATATCCTTTGACTTTTATTGCTTCTTTACTTTCCAATTTTATACCCAGAGTTAAATCTCTCTGGTTTCTGTTCTGAAATGCACACAACAGAATTAACAAATAAGATTTACCATAAGTGCAAAGACCCACTTAAAGCTTTATACCCCTGAGCTTTTGTGAATGGAAGTTAATCTGACTATCCAAAAAGTTTGTAATACGAAAATAATAGAAGTCTATGTCATTTAGATGATTATTGACTGTTGAGGGTAGCTAGGTCATCTAGCTGTCTTTTAATGATTTTACTCAGCATTTCTTAGAATCCTATAAATATTAGGAAGCCTCCTCATCTGTAAATAGCCTACTGACGTAATGAAATAATACTATTCAGATCTATACTCTCTCTTCTGGTTCTCTCTATCTCTTATGTTTCTTTCTCTTTCTCTCTCAATTCTTCTCTATTTCCCATCTTGCTTCTACCTTCTTTTCTATCTTCTGTGTCAGTGGTATCTAGAGCCAACCCATCCTTGGCAAAACACCTCTGATTTCTTCAAGAAGGTGTAGGGTGATAGGAACTCGCTCACAAACCCAGAAAGCAGTGGAAGGAGGATGGACAGGCTTGAACAAAAGCTAGCAACAGTAGATACCCCCAGCGATCAGTTTGTGGGGTTATCTAACCAGATCCAAATGCTGATGAGGGAGTATGAAGAGGGCTCCAACAACCATGGGCGCAATGTAGTCAAAAATGGCAGGAATGGTCCTCACCGAAATAGAGATTATAAGCATGGAACACATGATGAGTATAGGAATTTCCAAAGTTTTCAAGATCTGATGTTCTTGCATGGATCTTGAAGTGTGAAAGATACTAAGTTAGATGGCACTCTTGAAGAATCCAAGATCAAGATGGCCAGCATCAGTCTGGATGACAAGGCCTTTGATTGGCACATGGCACTAGAGAAAATGTGGGAGGAAGAGAATCCTACCTGGGCGCAGTATGCAAAAGCATTAAAGAACAGATTTGGACCCTCATGAATCTCCTATGGCTGATCTAGTGCGATTAAGATAGAAAGGATCCTTGGCAGATTACAATGATGCCTTTGACTCCATAACTCGCAAGCTACGATTGGAACAAGAATATTTGGTTGGAGCACATATTGAAGGGCTGGAAGAAAATTATGCTGGACCTGTATGGCTTTTTAAGCCAAAAACATGGGAAGAGGTATGAAGTTTCTCACGTATGCAAGAACTAATGCTACAAAGGCAAGCTGAAAAGAAGAATAGTACCAAGAACACTGTCCCAGTCATGGCTGGAGTGAATCCCACACCAAAATTTCATCACAATTCTTGAATACCCTACAAGAATGCTCTTACAAGCAGTGGATCTCAATCAAAAAGGAGTTGACTACTGCACCCTCTAAAAATACTGTTTTTACTCCTAAAAGTAAAACTAACAATATGAAAACACTGTCTGCAGAAGAAGAAGCAGGATATCGCAGCAAGAAATTATGCTTCTATTGCCATGGGCAGTTTTCTAGAAACCATAAGTATCCTCAAAGACAAAAGATACAGCTGCAGTTCACTGAGATGCAAGAAACTCAAGAAAATAGTCCCAAATTGATAAACCAGCTGAAGATGTAGATGAAGAGGAACAATAGAGGGGGTTGATGGCACATCTTCAGGGCTGTAGGGAACTGTGGTAAAAAGCAACTGCAAACATTGATAGATAATGGCAGCACATAGGGTTTTTTAGATCTGGAAATGGCCGAGAAGCTTGGTTGGTAATCCAATAATATAGGAAAATCTTGGGCAGAAGTGGCTCGAGGGGGAAAACTCAAGATTCATGGCATGTGGAAGAATTTTAAGGGCCTGTTTTGTTGGAGAGGAGGAGAGGGCTCCCCTCCCCTTGTTTGGTAAGGTGGAGGGGAGGGAAGATTTTTTAAAATTTCCCCTCCCCTCCCCTCCAAAACCTCCCCCCCCCCCAATTTGGGGGGATGCCCCCCTCCCCTCTCCTCCCCCTCCTCTCTCCTTCCCTCCCCCCTCCCCCTCCCCCTCCCTCCCCTCCTCTCCCCTCACCTCCCTTCCCCTCCATTCCCCCCCTCCCCTTGAACCAACAAAGCCTAAGTGTAGAATGCAAGGCTCGGAGTTCGTTTTTGACTTTAGAATTCTTGATCTCAAGACATGACATGGTGCTGGGGTTAAAATGGCTACAGTGCATCAAGAATGCATTCTGGAATTATGAAAACCTTGCCATGTACTTTTGCCATGGAGATCAACTATGCAAATTACAGGCCAATCCACCCAATTCATGGATGATGGTGCAACCAAAAAGCGTAGAAACAAGGTGTGAAAGAGATGAACAAAGGTCTCTATTGCAACATATGAAGTCAACAAATGAAGAAATTCATTGTTTTGTCCTGCAAAAGGGGACTGATCCTAGTAGTTTGAAACCCTACTAATATCCATCAACTCAAAAAGATGTAACTGAGAAGTTGGTAGGGGAGCTACTGGAGTCAAGTTATTCACGAAAGCTCTTCACCTTTTTCTGCCCCAATTGTTTTGGTAAAGAAAAAGGACGGGTCACAGAGAATGTGTATAGACTATAGGGAGCTGAATGAAAAGACAATAAAAAATAATACCCTATTCCTCTAGTTGAGGACTTATTTGATGAGCTTTGCGATGCCAAGTGGTTTACAGAGCTAAGGGCAAGATATCACCAAATGCACATGGTGCCTGAAGATGCATATAAAACAGCATTCAATGCTCATTTCGAGCACTATGAGTGGCTGGTTATGCCTTTTGGATTAACTAATGCCCTAATTACATTTCAAAGAGCAATGAATTCTATTTTTAGACCTATTTTAAGAAAATTTGTTTTTGTATTTTTTTGATGATATTTTGATACTATCCTTCTTTGGCAGATCATGTGGAACCTGTCAAGATGGTGTTGGAGGTTTTAAGAGCCAACCATTATTATGTAAAAGAAGGAAAGTGCATATTTGCAGCAACCAATGTTGAGTATTTGGGCCAAATTTTGGGGAATGGGACTATTTCTACAGATCCCAGGAAAATTGCAGCAGTGGGTAAGTGGCCTGAGCCAGCCAACATCAAGCAATTAAGGGCATTTTTTGGCTTAGCAGGCTATTATAGGCAATTTATTCACCACTATGGGCAGATTACTCAGCCTCTCACAAATTTGCAAAGGAAAATGAATTTGTATAGTCTGAAACAGAGGCAAAAGCCTTCAAAATATTGAAAGAAATGCTGTATTCAGCTCCTGTCCTAGCCTTACAAGACTTCAACAAGGCCATTATGGTAGAAACAGATGCATGCGACTTTGGGATAGTGATGCAATACACACACTCTCTCCCTCCCACTAGTTCAAACAGAAAAGGAAATGGGAGATCAAACAGAATAGAGAGTTAGATGGGGAAGGGAAATGAGAACCAAGCAAGGGAAAGAGAAGAGGAAGGACGGAACAAAGAGGGAGGAGAAAGTGAGGAGAGAATGCAGACTGGAGGGAAAGAGCATTCACAATATCTCAAATAAATTCATTCATCAAATCTGATTCTGAATACATGAGTCACCCTATTTATAAGCATAAGATTTCCTTCCTAACAAGGAAACCTCTACCTACTTGCTGAAACAAAATCATTTAAAATTATTTCTACTTGCTGGCTGATTTCCTTCACAAGGAAACTTACAAAAGTTAAATGAAAAGCAACAAAAAACTAAAACTATTTTCTTCTAAAGTAATTTTTGCCATATTTTCTATTAGTTCCCCTTACTTTAAAGAACTCTCATCTAGAGAGATAGAGAGTTGATAGGCTTGTAGCAGGGAAAGATTAAGTTGCTGGAATTGATAGTCTAAAATCCAAGTGGCATCTTCATTTGAACGACCACTCCAACAAACCAAATAACGACGGAGAGGCCCCTTAGAGGTAAAGACCATTTGATCATCCATGATAGTCTCAATTTCTTCAACTGATGGTGAGAGAGCCGGCAACGACAGAATTGGCACTTGTGGAGGCCGAGTACCTATAGAATCATCAGAAAGCCAAAGGGGAGGCTTAAAAACTCCCTAGTAAGCCATAAGATCCTCCATATTAAAAACTAAACTTATGACCATATTAGGAGGTACTTCTAAAAAATAAGCATTAGGTCTTAATTTCTTTGCTATGCGAAAAGGTCCAAAAGCTCAAGTATGCAACTTTTTAAAAGCGTGTTTAGAGTAAAATTTTAGACAAGTTCGAGTCATAACATAGTCACCTATATTAAAGCTTTGAAATTGATGATGAGTATTAGCAGATACTTTATATTGATCATTATTCATTGCTAACTTGTGCATAATTTTAGCATGTAATTCATGAAGGCAATTGGCAAAGGATTTTGCAAATTTGAAGATGCGAAATGTCAATAGGATTGGCATAAAGTCAATCGGCTATTTAGAAATAAAACCTAGAAATCTGGAAGAAACTCATGCCTACCTAGTCACCGAATTATTATATGCAAACTCAACAGTGGGTAGAACCAAATCCCAATTCTTCAGCTTGTGTATGACTAAACTTCTAAGCAAATTACCTAAACTTTGGTTAGTAACTTCAGTTTGCCCATCTGTCTAGGGTGAAAAGCAAAAAAGAACTTCAGCTGGGTACCAAAAAGTTTCCATAGGGTTTTCCAAAAAAAGCTAACAAACTTAAGATCCCTATCGGATACAATGGTAGTAGATAACCCATGTAGAAGCACAACCTCCTTAAAGAACAATTTTGCAAGATGAGAAGCATCTGTAGTCTTGCTACAGGAATAAATGAGTCATCTTGAAAAATCTATCTCCAACAACCAATAAAGAGTCATGACCCCTAGCTATTTGAGGCAATCCCAATACAAAGTCCATACTCAAGTCTTTCCAAGGTTCCTCAGGGATCGACAAAGAAGTATATCAACCAGTCTTTTACCGTTTGGCTTTAAAAGTTTGACAAGTTCAACATTGAGACACTATGCAAGCCACATCATGGTTGAGTGAAGGCTAATAGAACCTGTTTTCGACTAATGCCATCGTCTTATTAACCACGAAATGACCGGCTAAACCTCCAGCATGTAATTCCCACATAACAAAATCTCGCATAGAAGTATGAAGGATGCACAGCTTGCTTCCATCGAAGAGATGGCCGTCTTAAAAGATGAAATCAACATGATCATGACAATTACTACTAGTAACTTCCTAATATGTTATCCCAAAATTAGGACATGTTGCGTACTCATCCTTAAGGTTGTCAAAGCCAACGATACTAATACTCATAGTGTGTAGTAAGTTGATTCGTTGACTGAGAGCATCAATTACTTTGTTTTCTATTCCTAAGCAATGCTTGACAACAAATGTAAATCCTTGAATACATTCAACCCACTTAGCATGTTTAGAACTTACGTGCCGCTAAGAGTTGATGAATCTAAGTGCTTGATGATCAAAGTAAAGAGCAAACTACTAGGGAAGAAGGTAATACTTCCAATACTCCAGGGATCTGACAATGGCATAAAACTCCCCATCATAAGTGAAGTATTTTTTTTAGCATAATTGAGCTTTTCACTAAAGAAAGCCACTGGGTAACCTTTTTGGCTTAAAACACCATCTATCCTTGTCCTAGATGCATCATGAGTGACTTCAAAACACTTTGTAAACTCTGACAAAGATAGGACTGGAGCTTCAAAGGCTTTTTCTCAATATCTTGAAAAGCTAAAGGTGCTGCAAATATCCACTTGAACTTATCTTGTTTCAAACAATCAATGATAGGAGCCATAATGATACTGAAGTTTCTAATGAATCGTCTATAAAAAGAAACAAGGCCATGGAAACTTCACACTTCATGGAGAGATTGTGGCTCAGGCCATTCTTGAATGGCTCGAACTTTTTCAAGGTCATCTGCTAAACCTCTTTCAAAAACTATGAAACCCAGGAAGATGACTTGATTTTGAAGAAATGAGCACTCAAGCAAATTAACATAAAATTTTTCCTGACACAATGTGAAAAAAATTAGCTCATGGTGGATCAAGAGTTCTTGTTTAGATTTGTTGATGACTAATATATC
Source organism: Prosopis cineraria (assembly GCF_029017545.1). Lineage (NCBI taxonomy): Eukaryota > Viridiplantae > Streptophyta > Magnoliopsida > Fabales > Fabaceae > Prosopis > Prosopis cineraria. The sequence continues at coordinate 43,829,272 of NW_026555343.1, read as the reverse complement.
ATCAAAATATACCACCAAAATTTTCCTAAATAAGCACAAAAGTGAGTCATTACTCTCATGAATGTGCTTGGTACATTTGATAAACTGAACGACATGACAAGCCATTCAAACAATCCATCTTGTGTCTTGAAGGCAGTTTTCCACTTACCTCTAAGTCTAATCCTGATCTGATAATGACTACTTCGAAGAACAATCTTTGAAAACTAACTAGATCCAGACACTAAATCAAGCATGTCATCAAGTTTAGGAATGAGAAACCTATACTTGACGGTAATCTTGTTGATGACTTTACTGTCTACATACATTCTCTAAGAGCTGTCTTTCTTTGGAGTCAAAAGAGCATGCACTACATAAGGACACATACTGTACTGGATATAACCACTTTCCAACAATCCATTAACTTGTCAGTTAAGCTTTGCCATATCTTTAAGGTTCTTCCTGTAGTGCAGTAGATTGAGGAGTTGTGAGCCTCGAATGAAATCAATTACATGTTAGATATCTCTCATTAGTGGTAATTCAGATGGAAGCTTATCTGGAATGATATCCTAGAATTGCTTTAAGAGCTATTGCACCTCTTCAAGCATTTCTAAAACAATGACAATTTGTTGTGAGATCTTGGATACTAGAATAAGCACAATCATACTTTCTGTACTTTCCTACACATTGTTTTTCTGTTAGAAGATGCAAGTTTTAGGTTTTGGGTTTTGTGCCTTTTGATTTACTTGAGTATCTGCCATCGTTGTCAAGCTTAATAGGAGGTAACAAGATCGTCTTGCCATCATGTTTAAAGGTATAGGTATTCTCATGACCATAATTGATGACATTGTGGTCATAAAGCTACAGTCGACTAGGCAGAATGTGAGCAACATGCATAGGGAGAATACCATAAAGAATCTCTTCTTTATAGTCACCTAATTGAAGAGAAACATGACACTGCTAGTAATTGATAAAGAAGTTTTGTCAACCCATGCAACACGAAGAAGTTTGGGTAAGGTTCTATCTTGAGGCGTAGTTGAGCCACTCCTTGACTAGAAATCATGTTTCTAGAACTCCCTTCATCAATTACCAACTTGCAAGCTTTGTCCCCACACTTCACAAAAGTATGAAAAATATTTGTTCGCTTCCATGAATCACTAGGTAGAGGGACTGATAGAATGCATTGCATAACCCTGACTCGACATGTCTCACATTCATGTTCATCAATGATGAAGTCCTCATCGACATCTAAAGGACACTAAATTAAATCTATGACCACATCAGCATTTGCATCATCCTTCTCATCCTCACAATGTGAGTCAAAAACTAGTGTGTGGTGTGGGCATTTCGACACAATGTGACCTTTAAGTAACAGTGAAAACACTCGACAAGAGAATTGCTATGGCAGGAAGCAAGAACTATAGCCTCACTAGGCTTAAAGGCATATTACCCTTAAAGCTAGTTGCTTGACTAGGTGTAAAAGACAAGCTAGGCCTAATCTAGGTACTCCTAAAGGTTGCTCAAACAAACTGGAAGTTCGTGCCTGTTTAAACTGAATGCTCCTCATGTCAGTACGCTTAACAGACGAGTACTATGACAAAGACTCTACTTCCAAAGTCTTATGATAAGCTTCTTCAGGGGACTCCAAAAAGTTTAACTTGAGTTTTCTGTACATACAGCTTGAGTCCATTAACAAACTTGGCAATGGTGCACCATTCTTCTTTATCGATGTCATAGCTAATCATAAGGTCATCAAATCAGGATATATACTTAGAAGCTATGGAGACTTGCCTTAGATTGAGGTATTTGTCGTCAGTTGGCTCTTATAATGAGTTGGCACATATTTCTCTTTCAATTTGGCGTTCATGTTGTCCTATATCTCAATCAGTAGATAGCCTTGTCCTTCAATGTTCCTTTGAACATTTGCTAGTACTTTCTAGTAAATCCCATGAGTTTCATCTTTGTAAATCAAACCCGTTGAGTATCACTCATGTCTTACCATTCAAAATAATCTTTCATGCTAGCTAACCAATCTAATAATGACTAGGACTCAACCTTCAATCAAATTTAAGGGCCTCAACCTTAACCTTCTTGGTGATATCGTCCGTATGTGTCCTTCTAAAGCTTTCTCTATCATTCCTATGGACTGGCTGATGTGATCTATAATGTTATTCTTCTGACCCTTGTCCATCCCAAGCATGTCTATGTTATCAGATTGATGATTGGTAAACTCACGAGGAGATGATCTACTATGTCTTTTTCCCATAGCTCTACAGGAATAACCAATCCTAAAGGAATTACTTCTAGGTTGATTAGGGACTAGGAATTGCTCATTCCTAAGACTTGACTCTCCTCTAACGGTAGGTCTTTCGAGCAGCCCTTTCAGTCATTTTTCTTGTATCTTGTCTATATATTAACTAAATTGCACCCATTATCTCTTCGAATCTATTGTTTATGAATTCTTTAATTTCATCAAGCTATAGTCCACATATGCCCTTCGAGCTCTTTCAAATTCCTCAAGATGATTTTGAGTGATTTGGGAGTTATTAGCCATGACAAATGTTAGGGCAATGATTTCTTAGTCTAATAAAACTTGCTTATCATATAAATCACATGGTCATACAAGGACAAAGGTGGTATAGTAAAGTGTAAGGTCTGGGGTGGTTTTAGTAACCTAAGGAAGAAGGCTCTCAAGTTGGCCTCACCTAGAAAGGTGAAGTCCCTTTTTAACAAACTAATTCTCCAAGAATTTAAAAATTCCACAAGGATCGTATGCTAAATAAGTAACAACTTGAATAAAGCCTTCACAATAATATTCGAAAGTTCAAAAACCTCACAAGAAAACTGTTAGAAAGCTTGACTAACCTAAAGTAATTTCTTTGACCCAGGTATAGGGCCGAATTGTGTGTGAGCCAAGTGTCCTAGGTAATAAGAACACCATTGTCAAAAGTTACAAACCAATAAGATAATGATCAAGGTAAATTCTCCTTTTTTTTAAGTCAAAATATTGAACTAAACACGATTTAAAATTAAAATTGCAATGCTCAAAGAAACCTAAGTAACAAGCAATAAGGATTTTAGACCTAGCTATAAATAGAATACCTCCCCTTAATAACCAAATAAGTCAATTAAATGAGAGGGCCGTCGGCCTTACCAGCATAGCTTTAAAAGCCTAAAACATAAAATTTTACTCCCAATAAAGCTTTAGATGACGACTTGTGCCTCTCGACTTCTTTAAAGTTGAAGAAATCCTGTAAAAATACAATAAAAATGATGAAATCCAGATTCTATCGACACTATATGGCAACGCATGTGGCGCGTGAAGACCACGCACAAGGGACTCCTCCGACGCATGGAGGCATGTGCAGTAATAGAGGGAGGCGAATATGCTTCATTTGACCAGATTTCCCCTTCAAAGGACGATGGTGGTGTCCGTTTTGTGAACTGACGTGGGGGAGTGGGTGTTTCTAGCTCTGGCAACATGAGAACAGAGTATGCAGCAGCTAATCTCCGGCAACAGGAACGGCCTAGGAGCATTCAGAGCCAAGCTCTGATACCAAATTGATGCAATACTCTCTCTCTCTCTCTCTCACTAGTTCAAACAAAAAAGGAAATGGGAGATCAAACAGAATAGAGAGTTAAATGGGGAAGGGAAACGAGAACAGACGGAGGGAAAGAGAAGAGGAAGGACAAAACAAAGAGGGAGGAGGAAGTGAGAGGCAGAGAACGCAGACTGGAGGGAAAGAGCATTCATAATATCCCAAATAAATTCATTCATCAAATCTGATTCTGAATACATGAGTTACCCATAAGATTTCCTTCCTAACAAGGTAACCTCTACCCACTTGCTGAAATAAAAAAAATCATTTAAAATCATTTCCACTCACTAGCTGGTTTCCTTCACAAGAAGGAAACTTATAAAAGTTAAATGAAAAGCAACAAAAGACTAATAAACTATTTCCTTCTAAATAATGTTTGCCATATTTTCTATCAAATAGGGGCTATCCTAATGCAAGAAGGCCAATCTATTGCTTTTTTCAGCAAAGCATTGGCACCACCACATTTGAAGTTATCAATTTATGAGAAAGAGTTGATGGTAGTAGTACAAGCTGTGGAATACTAGAATTTGTATTTATATGGTTATTGTCTGTTGAGGGTAGTTAGGTCATTCAGCTGTCTTTTAATGATCTTACTCAGCATCTCTTAGAATCCTATAAATATTAGGATGCCTCCTCGTTTGTAAATAGCCTACTAACATAATGAATTAGCACTATTCAGATTTGATCTCTACTCTTATGGATCTCTCTCTCTCTCTCTCTCTCTCTATCTCTTGTATTTCTTTCTCTTTCTCTCTCAACTCTTCTCTATTTTCCTATCTTTCTTCTACCTTCTTTTCTATCTTCTGTATCAGATTGCAAAGGAACTGTTCCTACATTTATGATGTTATGCCTGGCCAATTCCAATATGATGGTCTAATAGAATGCCTCCTGCTTTTTGGTTCTAATGTCTTTAACTTCCTGAATAAATTCATGTTTCATACATCTCAAAATAAGAAAAAAATGGTTATCCATATTTTTCCTTTATAAATGCATTAATTATTGGCATAATTTAATATCCATTCTGAAATCTGAAATAGGAAAACTGTATCAGTTTGATAAAATTATCTACCTACTTTGACAGACAATAGACTGTTCCATAGAAGAATCTCCTCTTTCCGCTCTAGCAGCATCAACCATAGACTTGTATCTTGTCCATTGCGCCTTTGCTCTCTCAGTGATTAGCCACTGTTTTGATATCACCAAACAGGTTTTGTACATCCAAGTTTTATAACTAAATGGTAAGTTCCATAACAGAAACATGGTGCATGTTTGACAGGAAAAAAGAAAAGGGAAGAAAGAAATTTGAATATTAAACAAAAATAATTCAGAGTTATCGAAGGTGTGCCAAAATAGACAAATATGACCTCACTGGCCTCTCTAGTACTTTCTGGCAAGGAAATGCCCTTTGACTTAGCCCACTTAAATGCCCCTTCACCTGACAAGAAGCTGCAGATACAGAAATATAAGTGCAGATATTATCACACAGATTTATTCACGAGCTGAAAGGAAAAAAAAGAAAAGAAAAAAACTTCAAAACTGGCTGTATCAAATATTGATTATGGATTTGAGACTGACACTTAACCCAATGTTGAAGACTTCAGAAGCCCAGATTTGTAATCACAAAAATTTAGCTTAAGGCACATGTTACAATCATAGGAAATGCACTGATCATAAAAACAGTGAGTTCAAGTAGTCATTACATTGGAGGAATTCGACCCAATAAAGGAATTCCAGTAATTTGCTCTTTGGCCAATAAAGCAGCAATTTGGATAGCATTTCGAACACCTGATCTATAATTTGTAGAACAAACAATTAAAAACAATATAATAAATCTTAGGAGAACAAGAAGTAAAACAATCTCTCTTCAAACATCAGATCTCTCAATTGATTAAACATTATGAGCTAACTGTAAAGCTTAAGATATGCAGTTAGGTCGCTTGCTATCAATGGAAAATTTTTCACTTCAACACAAACCATAACATGAGGTGGTTCTGTCAGGACTCAGGTAAGCACCTGGAACTGCACCAACAGCCCCAAAAGCTCCAGATTTTGCATCCATTATACTGGCATCACATTCTACATTACCATCTTCTGTCAAATTGGAGCCTCTCCCTGCATTTGTGCAAGGATCATCCTAGAAAAACAGTTATATTCAATCAATATATCCTGAATGAATTATCATTTCTTCTCTACGGTAATATACCATTTCAACTTTTGCTAGATATTATCATTAATATAATTTCAAATCAAAGCAAATCCCAATAGTTAATGCATAGTAGACTTAATAGGAAAAGCACCCACAATTCGATTACTTAACTCACTTCAATATTACAATGATACAAATAGCCCATATTTTGTCAGTAAATCAACAAAGTAACATTTATATTTTAACTTGAGACATCACGGTTGAAAGATAACGCAGCTAAGGTCAACAAAGTTTACAATATAAAAAATCCAAATAACAAAAACAACAACAACGAATTCAATGAAAATTCAAAATTTATATGCAAAAAAAGAACATAAAGTACCTCCAACACTTGAATTGCTGCTGCAACAGCATCTATACACCTTCCAGACCCCTAAATCAAATTAAACATAATGAAGCAACCAGCAATATTTCAACTTTATTTCTAAATATTGCTTCATCTTAAGTCCATAATAACCGATTATTTACGACAAAGGCTCCTTCTAATAACAACTGAAAGGCCCCAAGTTCGAGCTTCGAACTCCTTGGCCCCTAAACCAATAAATGAATTAGAGAAGATTTATTAAACTAAATGATTAAGCCGGCAACTTGCACCATATTGATCATCATTACTGCAGGTAAAATAATAATCCATTTCTTCTGTTTTGGCAACAACTCCCACTATCAACTGGTTACAAAATTATCATCATTTTCTTCAATCAAACCACTATCACTTAAAAGACTAAATATCATTTCACGTGAATCAAATATTTTATAACGATCTCTTTTCCTAAACCATAAAGAGGGATAAAAGATCATTCTTTTCTAAACAATAAGAAGAGAACCTTGGAGAGAAGCGAAGCTGCAGCGAGGCAAGCGCGATTCATGGCAGACCTGAGGGCTTTCTCATTGGAGGGGGAGTGGTAACCTGCGCCTACGTGAACCGCCACGAAGAACGGAGTTGGGCTTTCGGCGTTCGCCTTGCCGGCCATTGAAGTTGAAGCAATTGTTGCAGCTCGAGCTCGTGACTCGTGAGTGGCTTCAAAGTGCCTGACGTGGACTTAGGCCTCTTCGTAAATTGCACGCGTCGGAAATCAATTTTTTTCTGATACACAGGAGAAAAAGGAAACTAAATAGGCAGTCCTTGTTCAGAAAATGCAATAAGAACCAAGGAACATAACTGAAGGAGGCATTAGAAAGGAACATTCCTCTGATGAGTGCAAGTTTAAAGGGAGAGCTCACTTTAAAAGACTAGCTTATTGGATGGAAGAGCCCCTCACACTTATAAACCCCAAATACTTGTGAGCTTCCCGATGTGGGACTCGTGACAATGCCATCTCATCAAGAGCCGACGTCCCTGGCAGCTTCACTTTGGTATTCTCGTAAGAATACCCAAAAGACTAGTCTTTTAGGATGAGCTCTCCCTTTGGGCTTGTGCTCGTCACATTAGTGCTTTCATTGAGAGCCCGATGTCACGAAAAGGGCTACCCACGGAGGGTTCTGACCGGCCAAAGGTCGAGTGAAGTGCCGTGGAGTGAAGCCGCCGGGGACATCGACTCTTGACGGGGTGGCATTGTCATGAGTCCCACATCGGGGAGCCTCACAAGTATTGTGGGGTTCATAAGTGTGAGGGGCTCTCCCACCCAACAGGCTAGTCTTTTGGGATGGGCTCTCCCTTTAGGCTTGTGGTTGTGACATTGGTGCTCTCGTTGAGAGTCGCCGTTCACGGAAAGGGCTATCCACGGAGGGGCTGACCGGCCGAAGGCCGAGTGAAGCGTCGTGTAGTATGAGTCGTCATGGACGTCGGCTTTAAGGGTGAGCTATGTTATCAATCCCACATCGGGAGCCCACATTGATGGAATGTGATTTATAAGTCAGCTGGGCACCATCCCCTTATGAGGTGCCTTTTGGGGATGAGTTCTACCCAGATGGCTTGTGGTTGTGACATTGGTGCTCTCGTTGAGAGTCGCCGTTCGTGGAAAGGGCTATCCATGGAGGGGTTGACCGATCGAAGGCCGAGTGAAGCGTTGTGGAGTGTGAGCTGTCGCGGACGTCGGCTCTTAAGGGGTGGGCTATGTTATGAGTCCCACATCGGGAGGCCACATTGATGGAATGTAGTTTATAAGTCAGCTGGACACCCTCCCCTTACGAGGCGCCTTTTGAGGGTGAGTTCTATTCAGATGGCTTGTGGTTGTGACAATCCCATTCACAGTAAGGGAGATTTTAATTGAGTATAATTGATTATAAAAAAATTATTAACATGATATATTTTTATTATAATTAATTATGTTATAATATGATAGTATTTAGATGATATTTTTTGAAATTAATTTTGATAAAATTAAAGATATTTGAATGATTTTAATCAAAATCAATTTTAAATATATAAATTACAATAAAGAACATAAATTTTAAGGTGAATATTGATAAAATTGCATATAATATATGAGACAATTAACCATTTTATCCATCTAATTTTGATTTGGTTGTAATTCAATCATTAAACTTTCACTTATTATAACTTGTTCTATAATTATGATTCAATTATAATAAATTATTAATGTTTTCATATTATTAAATTTATTTTGATTTATTTAACAAAAAATATCATAGTGATATATTTAATATTTATTAAATTATTTAACACATGCATATAACAAATGTTCGAAACTTTAACAAGATGAATGCATAGATTATGAGCCACGAAATGCCAAGGGTACATTGGGTACCACTTGTACAAAATGCCAAAGTCATGGAGCATGAAAGGCTATGTTTCGAAATGCTAACAAATAATAAATCCTTCAACAAACATAATTGTAATTGAAAAGCTAAGGAGATTGGCTTAGTATTTGATTGAAGGGGAGGGAGGCTCCCCTTCCCTTGTTTGGTAAGGTGCAGGGAAAGGGAGATTTTTTAAAATTTTTCCTCCCCTGACCCTCCCTTTCAAAACCTCCCCCCAATTTGGGAGGATGCTCTCCTCCCCCACCCTCACTCCACCCCTCCCCTACCCTCCCCCCCCCCTCCCCTCCCCTCTCTTCCCTTTTCCTCCTCTTGAATCAAACAGAACCTTAAAGAAAAATATAGTTTGACGCAAATAATCGATTATATAAATATTTGAGTGTTTGAATTATTTTTATCAAAACTTGATTTCCATACAAATCATCAATTATAACAACGTATACAAACAAGTAGTAAGCAGAGCCTTTGCCTCGATGATTTTGACATGCATTAATAATGAATAATATTTTTTTCATTTTTATTTAATCTCATATAACCTAACTCAAATTTAAAGTGGTTATTTTTTCTTTTCACGACATATTGAAAAAATTGTTTTACTTTTCATTTTTATTCCGTTAAAATATATATATATATATATATACACACACACACATTTGCAAATCAAATGATATCTAGAAGAATAAACCTATCATTAAAATATAATTTTCTTGCATATATAATGTAATAGCTAACTTTGCAAAGTCATTGAAACTTACTACAACAAATGCTTATTTAGTATGTGAAATAAAATAGAACAAACAAATCAATATCAATATATATGTATGTATATATATATATATCAAAATATATCATATTCCAAGCCAAATCTGAAAAAATAGCTCTGTATGGCTTCCCTCTCATGTTACTATTCACTAAGTCATTTTTGTTGTTTATATATAGAGTTGAGGGTTCAAAGAAAAGTGATAGCTTGTGTTTTGGACTACATGTTGTAATTTTAGTTTGAGAAAGTTTTCACTTCTTTTCTCTTTTAAATTCAAAACTCCCTATATTTTTTCAATTTTCTTAAAATAAAATCAAGTGGATGATACTCTCAAGATCTGTGCATGTCTTCTCTGTCTTCTCATCTCACCTCTATTCTACAATTTACTTTATCCATTTTATTTCTATATCTTAACCAAGGAGAGGTTTCGTCTCTCAGTGAAGTCATAGGAAATCCTGAGAGCATAGACATTAATCACACAGATCTTGAGCATACTATATGTTGCTCATTTGAAATCAATTTTCATTGCACTCATACTTTCATCCTTAGGACAACTTCAAAACCTCTCTTTCTCCGTTGTGATCATGGTCCTTGGCTCATACCTTCTTTGTTCGCCATCATTGGTTCCTATGATCGAACCCTCAAACTGGACAAGCAAGTCTACTCTCTATTCTTCAAGTAAACTTCCATAATTCATAATTGCCTTCCTTATATCGTTTATGGCTTCTAACTCATGTTCTTATTTTAAAGAAAACCCAAATCAATATAAGGCCCAGCAAGGCAATTTCCTACGCTTGGAACATACTTAGTAAGCATACCTTTGGCTCAGCCACTAGAGTGATTTTTCATTCATGGCTATCTTACCACTAAATCAATTGATCCATTCCTCTCCTTTTAGTTGATTTCCCATCCTTTTTATGGTTTTCTTAGTAAGCATGCCTTTGGCTCAGCCACTTGTGGGTACTGTATTTGTTCCATAGCTATCATGTTCTCCCTTGTCATGTTCTTATCAGGAACTAGGTGGTACTGCTTCGAGAAACTTGTGAGGAAGCATAGTACTTTTACTCAAATTGTCTTGGTGTTTATCACTATTTGGAAGAAAAGGCACTTATAGCTGCCTTCCAAGTCATCATTGCTCTTCAACTGGATGACATTGTTGATGAAGCCAGCTGGAAGAAGAAGGCTTTGCGTTGCAACAAGCAATTCTAGTACCATTACCTACTCTTCCATTTTTTTTGGGCAAAAATTATTTATCATCATCTTCATCATTAATGATTATGATCTATAAGAAGATTGATATGATTGCATCTTCTCACTCCTCTCAACAAATGATTAAATCATGTAAAGGTCCTATAATTTATCTAAGGTTGTGTATTATTGTGCTGCTCTCCTTATGTTGTGCAGTGCTTTTCTTGCCTCCCTTTTTAAGTTTCAAAATTTCTTCTCTTCTCTTCTCACGAATCTCTCTCCCACATTGCTTTCTCTATTTCTCTTCATCTCTTTGAGCTCACTATGGTTGATGCAAACTCCCTTGTCACTATATCTTTGATTTTAAAGGTGGGTTCTTTTTTAGAAAAGCAATGATAAGGACAACAAGGTCGCAACAATGATGAAGATAGGGAGGAGGAAGGGAAAGGAAACAATTCTGTTGAATGCCGCAACCTCACGATTCCAAGAGATAATTTCTTCCTTATTTGTTTTTAAAAATTTAGAATGATTTTGTTTTCTTTGGTCATAATCTTTGGTTGATTTCGTTTACTTGCCTTATTATTTATTTTTATAGGTAATTTTGCTAATCTACTAAGAGACCAAGATGTTGCAACCTCATGATTCCAAGAGTAATTTCTTTATGTCAATTAACCCATATCGCATTCGTCTTAGGAGTTTAGAAGTGGTGGACTTTAGTGAGAAAAACCTTCGTGGGTCTAATACCAAAAGGGTTCTTCTAACCATGTGGGTCCTTAAGATCAACTTCATTTTCCAAGAACAAGCTTACTGGTAAGATTCCTAATTCATTGAATTATTGCTCTATCATCCTTTCTAGTATATGGTTATTGAGACAACTATAATACCTTAAGCTATAAAATAACATGATGGAGGGAGATATTCTTAAGAGAATTAAGAATTTGTTTAATTTGAAGGAGTTAAATATATAGAGAAGTCACTTTATTAGGAGGCTTCCTACTGCTATTTGTAATGTTCGTTGTCATTAACTAATTATAAACTCAATAATACTAACCCTCATAATAAGGATCAATCAGCTAAGATTAACTCTCTCAATTAACTATGAAAGCATTTCAATTATAAGATTTCAAAATTATTTGAAAAAGATCATAAATCAAAAACCCTTGAGAACACATAAAATTAGAGTAGGAGATATTGCAAAAATATAGGATACAAGTTGAGCATTAGAAACAAGATAACAAGGGCAAAACAAGCATTTTTGAAATTCTAGGTGTATCTTCCACAATCTAAAGTGCCTCCATTGTGACTAACCTCAAAAGAAGCTGTCCATCATGGCTAACCAAACCTTTCACCATGGCAAACCATAAATCACATATCCACTAGTGGCTAAGTGTACATTTTCTATGGCTGATAGTAAAGAGACCATTTATGCTGTGGCTAATGACATCATCTGCCACAACACAACCTCACATATAACACAATAGTAACAGCCCTTAATTTAAACTTTTAAAGAACCTAATAAATTGTTCAAACCTTTGATTAAGGTAGTCTAAGTTCCCACATGCAAATAATTAAGAACTTTAACTAATGGCTCTAGTTACAATTCAATCTAGGACCAAACGAGGATTTTGGAATACTTAAGGTTAACATTCTTGTCATGATTATCAACAATGAAAAACCACACATACGCATCCATATGCTTTTATACACACACACAATTATACATTTCACAAAACCTTATAAATGATTTAAGAAACTAACAAGTAAAATAGATTATCCAATTACCTCAATCTTTTTATTGTCAAAAAGGGTGACTCATGGCTTTCAATGGTTCTCAAGCCTCCTCAAGCTTAAGTAAGCTCTAAGCAACTATAATCTACATAATTAAATGCTAATCATTAATTATTAACTCTAACATAACCACAATCTAAAACTTTTATTGTTGACCAACCCAAAGCCCTGACCATCTTCCATTAGCCCCATTTAGCTTTTTTTTAAAGCTAAATAACACTAACTTAGAGCCTACATTACTCTTAGTATTCCAATTTAAGGCTAAAGTTTGTCCAAGCCCTAAAGCCTAACTTTAAAACATCATAAAACCACTATCCATAGGTATAGAACCCTAAATTAACTCTTAATGACCCAAACAACTCCATGGGTTAGGCCACAATACCCACAAAAACAAAATCATCATCTCTTTTCCTAAAAAACAATAATGCTACATGAGTAGAGAGAGAAGAGAGGAAAGCGAAGGATCTACCTTAGTGTTCTCAAGCTTAGAACTCTCCTAATGATGATTTTAGCAAGCCCTAGCTAACCATATCCCCATCTCCTTCATGTTTTTGGATCTACAAATATCCTTATCTTTCTATCAAGTTGACATACACATATCGAGTATTTAAAATTATGTTCATCAGTTGCGGTGCATATGACATCCGCCATGACAGATATCTTAGCCTATTAACTTAAATTTTAGGCCTTTGCCTTGGGCCTCATTAGCCTAATAACCATCATAGCCTATTCCAAAACTATCCAAATAATCTATTAGGTCTATTAGTAACCCAGAAACTTGATAATCCTAATTTAATTCATTATGTTAGTAATTTAACCTCATTTATTTTGATTGCTTCTATATTAAAAATTTGGGATATTACAACAACAGACTATGCATATGGTTGCGATGGGTGATTGATGTACCACAAGCCATAATAAATGCATGTTTGGATGTGGTGGATGGCTCTGGTTTGTGAAAATGACTGTTTTGAAAATATTAAATTTTTCTAAGACTTCATCCTTTGAATGCATTAAATATACATAATAATAGCTAGTGCAATCATTAATGAAAGTCATAAAAATCTTTTTGACGCCTATAGTAGGCCAAGAAAATCACAAACATCAAAGTGAATCAATCTAAAATTTTAGAACTTATTTCTACTCTTGGGAGAGGTTGTCTTGTTATTTTAGTTAACATACAATTGGCATATGACTCATGATTTTTAAAAACCTTTGGAATCAAATCAGTATTCATCATGTCATTTAATTTACCAAATTAACGTGAACCAAATGATAATACCATAAATTACAAGAGTAAAAAATATAAGTAGAACTGTAAATATTATTATTAACTTTAGAAATATTATATTAAACATGTTCTCACAAAAATAATCTTTGTAATATCCCAAATTATTACCCTTCAATTTAATTAGGTTAATAACATCATAAGATATTTTTAAGGTATTTAAATACATTGGAAAATGATTTATAATCAATTAAGGTTTTAGAAGAACATAAAAAATGAGCTGTCTTTATAATCAAAGATTTTTTTTAAGAAAAATAATAATATTTTTGAGTAATTATTTTTCATTAGAAAGTAGACATCTCAAGCTTTCTATAGAGTTTTAATTCATAATTTTTGAAGATATGTGGAATTAATCACTCAAGGTAACACTTCTAATTCATCTTCTATGCTCTAATCTCCTCTTTAAGCAAGTTTAAGTAGTGATTAAGGTTAGAGTTCGAATTTAAAGCAACTCCAGCCATTGGGTTTAAATTATTTAGGTTGTTTGGAGGTAAATAAGTGTTATCTAGGTTGTTCATATGATATTTATCATAAGGGGGTGATTAAATCTGAAACCCTAAAGTTATTTTAGGTTAGATTAAGCTAATGACAATGATTTAGAGTTAACCCTAATACTAGATAACTAAGTTTAAGCTAAATAAAGATTAAATAAGTTATTGGAAATGAGTTTTGGGATTAATTTTGCTTAATCATGCTTAATGGGGGTATTGGGCCTTGATAATGATTAAGGGCTAAATAATGACAATTAGTCATTAATGAGGTTTAATAATTCTAATTATATATTTGACTATTCTTGGAGCTTGTTAATTGCTAGAGAACTCCCTCGAACTCCGTAGTGTACTATTAAGGTGGTAAACCAAGATTGGAATTCTTGTAGACAATTATCATTTGTAATTATGAGTTTTATATTATTGATTGTGGTAAAAATGAAAATGTGAATATGCAAGCATATTGGTGTTGATTGTTTTGAATTATGTGATTTATGGCCATGAGCATGTTTGATGATAAAATGAAATGATATGATTGATTATATTGAAGTTCAATATGGTTGTGAAGCACGATGTGAAAATGGTATTGTGATTATTGATATCTTAATGAGTATTTGTAACATCCCAATTTAAATTTTAATAGTTAATTTGGGTTAATAAAAAAAATAATATTTAGAGGTAAGAAAATTAGTAAGAGATGATTATTAAATCTAACTTAGGATATAATTCTAAAAAAAAAGAAAGAAGAAGGAAGAAAACGTGAATGCTTTCGGTCGCCGCCTCAATAGTAACAATAGTAAAATAAAATAAAAAAAAAGAAAAGAAGAAGAAAGAAGAGAGAGAAAAGAATAAAAAAAATGTGTGGGACCCACTGAATTTTTATAAAAACTCACCCGTTTCCTTTCGTTTCTTCATTCTTCGTGTGCGTGAGTTGAGACTGAAAGAGCGTCTAGTTTCACCGGTACAGGAGATCTGAGTTTTTAAGGTAAAAGTTTTTAATAGGATATTTAGGGTGTGATTTTAAGCTTTTTAAGACTAAGTAAGTGTTCTAAAATTTTTTCTTAGTCATCCTTCTTCTTTAGTTTCTGAGTTTGTAGTGGTAGAAAATTTAAGATCTGGAAGAGGGATGAATTTATGTTGAATAAATATGGTTTTTGAGGTTGTCAGTAGTATAATAAATGTTCTAGAGTATAAATTTATTGATGATTTTTGAATCTGTGGCTTATGGATCAAATTCTAAACTAGATCTGAAAATATATGTTGATTTATTGAGGTTTAGATGATTATTTGGGATGAGAAATGAATTATTATGGTTATAGGATTATGATTCTAAGCTAGAGACTTAATTTTTAATTTTGGATATTTTAGGTACGAATTTATAAAATAAAAAGAAAATTTTGATAATAGAAATTAGTTTAAAATTTGATTTTTAGATTATTAATGTTTATTGATAATTAAAAGAGGAGTTAAAAATTTTACTTAATAGTATTAACTATAGATTTGTATTAAGATTGAGATTAGGAATTATGTTATATTTTTAATTCTATTATTAGAATTTTTATTAGTTTCAAAAATTGAAACTAATATTTATAAATAATATGTTATTTGTAGATTGTATTACTGGTGAAGATTGTGGTGAGAGAGAAATTTTAAGAAATAATTTATTGAAAAAGCCACAAGGTAACTATGCTTTAATTTGTGATTAGTGTTACTTCATGTTAATTGGGTGATTATTGAGAAAATTATGAATTTTATAATATTGTATAATTGTGCAATATTATTATGAATTTGTTTGATTATTGTGGGAGGTGTTAGGAGACTTGCTATTATTGTTGTATTTATGTGCCACGTGGTACGCCCCTATTGGAGCTTAATAGGTGGCTTGTAAGGGCTCGGGCTAATCTACCTTTGGTCGGGTAATTTAGCACCGAGTGAGGGCTACGGCTCGAGGTTAATAGAGGGATATAAGGATGGTTGTTTGTGTTTATTATAATATTTTTTATATTTATTGGAATTATATTATTTTTAATTCTCACTTAGTAAGCACACACTTAACTGTTTGTATACACTATCATAAATTGGCTTTGGTTACTGGGACTTTTGAGTCTCATTATGTGGTTAACAATTTTCAGGAGAAGAGCCACGAGTGACACGTGGAGGAGTCCCAGAGGCTTAGTGGTATAGATCCACTGTCTCTTTTGGGTATTTAATTTATGATTTATAATGTGTTATATTGCCAATATTAGGGCTTTTTGTTTATTGTCAATTATATGAATATATAAATGTAATCATGCCTTTCAAACTATTCTGTTTTTGGTACAATTTGGATGACTGTAATTTTAATATTTGGTTTACTTTGGATTGGTTAAAATGGCATGATTATAAGACCAAATAACTGGCTTGTGTTGAAAATTGACTAAATTGCTTATTTTACTTGTTGGGAGTATAAGGATGGACAAATGTGATTTAGTTTACTTGTTGGGAGTATAAAGATGGACAAACGTGATTTAGCCTAATGGCATGTGGGAGGTAAAAATTTATCTGAAATGTTATAGTGTGTGAGTTGAAGCCAATTATAAAATATTTTATATCGAAATTATTGATATAAAAATGTGTTGGGTGGCTGTAACCCAACTATGGTTGAGTTAAATTATTTAAAAAAAATTTGGTGTGTTACAGTATTAATTAAAGTATGTGACTTAATGAGTTTGCATACAATGAATGTGGATGTGTGATTAAGTGATTAAATGTGTATGGCACGATGCAAAGAATTAAGTTGGATGCATGACTTGATGGGGTAATTTTGCGCACGATCAAATTTGTTAAAGCATATAATGTTCATATGTCATTAAGTATGGGTTTATGATATTGACATAAAGCTTGAGTAGTCATTATTTATGCACAGCTGGACAGTATGCATTTATTATGAGATAAGTTAATTAAGCTTGCATATATGTCAAGTCATGGAGTAACATGAGCATGTTACATGAGTATAGAGTTAGGTAGGAGTTCATTCGAGAAAGTAGGGCGATAATAAAATCCATATGTTATTCACTGAAACCATGAGGCTTTGGTGCTTTGGTTCTTGACTATCACCCTGAATTAGGTGTTACCCTAGATTAGGCAGATAACATCTCATGAGTTGAAAATGGGAATTCATGGTTCGAGAATGAGTATGGAGCTTACTTGGGTCACCCTTCACAATTAGAAAGCTAGCCTAATCCGATCATACGATTTGATCCTATATGATTTGATAGCTAATAGATTCAATTAAAAGATATAAGGAAAGAAATAAGGATATAACACATATGATCATGCATAATTTATCACCATTGCATTATATGCTTTTAGTTACTGATCATTAGTCTCATTATACATGTTGAAAATGAAAAGATTGTTATTGGTGATTCCCTGCTTGATTGTACTTATATGGCCATACTTTTATGTACTTGACTTTATGTTTCTTGATTACTAACTGTATAATCTCACTCTCGTTTGTTAATATTTTTTTAAGAATGCTAAGTATAATGCAAAAGGGGAAAGCATTGAGGTCTAGAGACACTTAACTACATAAGTAAAGTCTATAGCTATTTAGTTGATGTAATTGAATACTTACTATTGGCAACACTTGGGATTGTACAGATTTTAATCATGTTTCCATTGCATAAACTTAGCTTTTAACTTAGGCATTTGTGATTGCTTACTCTTGTGTCTTAGGATAAACCATCTACATAAATGTATTGGTATGATTGATAACCCTTACTTCTTGTCATAATTTGGTATATTAGTTTTAGAGTAGCTTATGCATGAGTTTAAATTACTTATATTCATTTGGGAATAATATTCTTGCTGGTAACATTACTATGCTAATATTGCATAGTTTGTTGTGGCAAACAAAACATTTGGCCATAGTGAGTATGTATATTTGTGTTGGCTATAACGAAAAGGCTAATGGCTACGGTGAAAAAACTTTTGTATCACAAGCCGCGGCATTAGTAGTAGTAGCTACAACGAGGATGCCAATGTAGTATTGGCCACAATGAAGGTAACATTTGCCGCGGCTAATGAGTCAATGCATAGTCAATAATGGTGAAGAGTTCTTAATCAAGGCGTACTAGCACTTATCATATTACATATTTTATTGAATATCAATAAAAAAATCACAACAGATATTTTTACAAATTTTTTTTTTGTGAGATATCTCATCAATCAATATTGAAAGGAGGATTGAAAGAAATTAAAAAGTATAAGAGGCATAAAAATGCTCTATGAAAATTTGTAACAAAATGAGCAATTTAATGAATCAAGCTAGCTTGTTGGGCATTGTAATTAGATCACAAGCAAATTTGTGCATGTTATTTATATTCTATGAAAATTAGAGTGCAACATCATGTACTTTGACTTATCTTGAGTTATTTTTAGTGATAATCACTTAGTTGAGATCAACGTCCGAGATGCATATTTATCCATATTTAACATTTTTGTTACGTATTGTATATTTCATTGGGTGTTACACACACAGACACACACCACTAAGTTATAGATAATTGTCATTACCCCACGATTAAGTTACAGATAGATAACTGCCATTATTTTTCATTTTATGGGTTCGGCAAATGCTGATCTGGCACAATCTTCCATGGATGCTGAAGCAAAGGACCTCGTTGAGCACAGAGATGATGAGGAAGAAGGTGTACGTGTGCCCAAAACTAATCCACCATGTGCCTTCGAGAGCATTGAGAGACGTAACAGGGATCAAAAGCTGAGTCATGTGGCTCCTTCTACGTCCTCTCCTCTCCTCCCTCCCTCCCTCCCCGCTCCTTCCACCTCGGTATTCTCATATGCTGCTGTCATGATGTAGTGAGGAAGGATGAGGTAGCCAAATGCATTGGTCGGTGATGGCACCCATATTGATGAGATTCACGTCTAGCCAGATGGATTGCTCTCCTCTCTCTCCTCCCTGCTCTCTCTATGTGCCTCTCTCTCCTCCAAATGTCAACCTTCTCCACCAACATCTTCGGCTCCTCCATCATTGACTTCTCTCCCCCTCTCCTCTTTCAACCTTGAAGCATGAAGTCCAGAGCAGCCTCACAACATTTAAGTCAGTCTAGTTCCTACAGCCTGATGTCCTCTAGTGGCCCAATGACTTGCTGACTACGCTTCAGGAAGGAGACGATGTGGCTGCTCAACATGAACGTTGTCACGCACTCTGACACACTGATGTCCTCAGTCATCAGTTAAGGAAGATACCACGGCCATAATAGTCTTCAGTCTAGGGCAAGCTCTGTTCGAAGAAGAAGGACGAGGAGAAAAGGAGAGGAGAGAGGAGAGAAGGGGAGGAGAGAAAGAAATGGTGAGGAGACTGCCACATCAGCTTCTCCTGAACCGAAAAAATAACAGCAGTCATCTATTTTTTACAGTAGGAGTAAATTGTTCAGGATTTAAAAATTCAATAATGATTTTACAAATTTAAAAAGTTTAAAATTTAGAGTGTTTTTAACATAATACTTTAGGATTAAAAAATATCTCATTAATCCATATATATAATAATATTTTTATTAAATTCTTCCAGTACAATGCACACAAGAGTTTGCACTAGTTTTATAATAAGCACAGAATCCTCACTCTTACTTTTACAAATTAATAAAAAACTATAATTATTATATAAATAACAATTGAATGACTATAATGTCCCAAAAAAAATTAAGAAGACCATAATAGACCTAACGTAATTTTCCCTTTTCTCTCTCAATTTACATCCTTTAACAACTAAATGCATGTCAGTT